>NW_015386776.1:88707-89856 GCF_001527695.2 Protobothrops mucrosquamatus | reverse complement strand
GATGGATTGCTTAAGTTTAGAGTTTGGAGTTAGAGATATTAATATCTGTTTACTTGTAGTTGAATGTTAGCCTAGGTTTGGTTTGGGAAGTCTGGGGGGTAGGGGGATGGGATAAATCTTTGTGTAATACTTGTGATGTATTTTTTCGTTTATGATAAAAACAATAAAATTTTATATTGGAAAAAAAAAAAAAAAAAAAGTATATCCTCAAAATATGCACTTGTGATTGCCCGCGCCTAATGTGGCGCGCGCACACACACACACACACACACACACACACACTGTAAGTTTCCTATGCCAGCCCATTTATGAATATGTCTTCTTCCCGTGCTAATTCACATACTGCACATCCTATTTCTTAAACGCTGACGGCTCACATTTTCCATCGATCAAGAATACCGAGTTATCCCCACCAGAGGCCGCTGTGATTTCGCGCCAACGACTGAGATGAGCCGAGCGCGTTTCTGCAAGTCGCGGAAGTCACGCTCACGTGAGCCGGCTCTCGCGCAATATCGCGTTTTTTACGGTTTCCGGCCTCTTTGGATCCCGCTGCGGTGCTATGGCGGTAGGAAAGAACAAGCGCCTCACCAAAGGAGGCAAGAAAGGTGCAAAGAAGAAAGTGTAAGTGGCGGATGGGAGAAGCGTTGGGACGGAAGCAATGCGGCTGAGCGGGACTCGCGGCCCAGGACCATCGGATGCCTACGATGTTGGCTGGATTGGGGAGGGGAAGGGACGGGAGGAGGGAGCGGCCAAAGGAAATAGGTGCTGACATGGCGGCTTCCAGCAAAAACTAGCGCGTGGGCACTAGCAAGTCAGGAATGGGCGCGAGAAAAACCTGCGGGGCTCTCCCTCTATTTCGCCAACTGCCTAAAATTAAGGGGTCTTGTGCATTTGCCCTCGAGGCGACGAGAAATAAACCCAAGCAGCCTGGAATCTGGATGCTACCGCTCTTTGGGATGAAAGCTCCAGTGGTTTTCGGGTGCAAATTTGGGAATAGGTGGTTGAGGCAGAGAAGGATGCTTGAGGATTTGCAGCAAGAATAATGTGGAGGCCTAACGTCCTACGTGTTAGGGTTTAAGTATGATAGTTTATGTGCATTGCTTTTAAATAAAACATTTGCGAGAAATAGTATCCTCAGCTGTGTATCGC
>NW_015386776.1:0-87840 GCF_001527695.2 Protobothrops mucrosquamatus | reverse complement strand
TTTGGGATGAAAGCTCCAGTGGTTTTCGGGTGCAAATTTGGGAATAGGTGGTTGAGGCAGAGAAGGATGCTTGAGGATTTGCAGCAAGAATAATGTGGAGGCCTAACGTCCTACGTGTTAGGGTTTAAGTATGATAGTTTATGTGCATTGCTTTTAAATAAAACATTTGCGAGAAATAGTATCCTCAGCTGTGTATCGCCCTATTCGTGATTTGTGCATGTACAATGCTACTTTAGTAAAGCTACCAGACTTTGTTACGCTTAAGACTTGATGTTTGATTCAAACTTTCCTAAAAATAACTGGTAAAAAAGTGGCATTCCAAGCTGCTCTTGGATCAGCTAGAATAGGGGTCCCCAACCTTGGCAACTTTTAAGACCTGTGGATTTCAATTCCCAGAATTCCCCAACCAGCCATGGGAATTCTGGCAGTTGAAGTCCACAAGTCTTAAAGTTGCCAAGGTTGGGGGCCCCTGAGCTAGAAAATGCAAGCCTAAATATGAAAAAAAGGTCCTTCTGATCATTTTCTTTTTTATTTTGAAATTCAGGGTGGACCCCTTCTCAAAGAAGGACTGGTATGATGTCAAGGCTCCAGCAATGTTCAATATTCGAAACATTGGAAAGACATTAGTTACCAGGACTCAGGGAACAAGTAAGTTACCAAAATAAGAAATGCTGGCTTTTAAGTTATGCTATATTTCTGAAACTCTTAAACACTAACCAAATAACATCTTTATTACTGTTTTGAATGTTAGGTTTACGTATTTTACTGTATATTGCTATATTAAATTTATATGCTTCCCTTTTCACTTTATAAAGCGATTCTGGGTGGCTTACAATTATATATAGGTTTAATTATTTTGAATGCAGAGGACCATTTGAAATACATCTTAGAAAGTCATGTGTATCTCAGTGGTGTTTTTTATGAACAAGTTAACTGTTTAATATTTATAGAAATTGCCTCTGATGGACTGAAAGGCCGTGTATTTGAAGTAAGCCTTGCTGACCTACAGAATGATGAAGTTGCCTTCCGTAAATTTAAGCTGATTACAGAGGATGTCCAGGGGAAAAACTGCCTGACAAACTTTCATGGCATGGATCTCACACGGGATAAGATGTGTTCAATGGTTAAGAAATGGCAGGTTAGTATAAGTATTGGTATGTACTTAAGCTGAACAATGAATACTGGAATTTTTTTTGTTGTTGATGGAGGCAAGTAAAATGATTGTTCATCAACTATTTTCATATATCACCAGATCCAGAATTTTTAAAAGTTTCCAAAAATCTTGCTAGTTCTTATCTGTATTCTGGTATATAAATATGTAAATGCTTCCTAAGTGTACTTTGCAATAATTCCTCTGAACATGGTTTTCTTGTATAAATGCTTTAAAAGTAGGCAATCTCATCCAAACATAGTAATTTGATGTGTTAAAATATCTGTAACTCAAATGTTCCAGACTATGATTGAAGCCCACATCGATGTTAAAACTACAGATGGATATCTTCTACGCCTTTTCTGTGTTGGCTTCACCAAGAAAAGAACCAACCAGATTCGCAAGACTTCCTATGCTCAGCACCAACAGGTCCGCCAAATCCGCAAAAAAATGGTGGAAATCATGACACGTGAAGTACAAACAAATGACTTGAAAGAAGTTGTCAATAAACTGTAGGTAGAATTTTTAAATCTTATGTTTAGTAAGACAATCTCAAATGGCATGCTACTTTAGAATTTATAATAACTTATTTTTTTGATTTGCTATTTAATTATATTGTTAATAAAGTTTTAGATTCTGTAACAATTCAAATAACTAAGTGTGCCTTTTAAAGAACTGAAAATTATAATTTATATTTCTAGAGATTATTCATAAGATTAGATTTGGGTGGATTTATAAGGCAATGGTTTAATGAAATAAGTAAATTGACTGGTTTCGATGTCAACATTCTAAGCCATGGCCAAATAAATTATAGTATGGTATAATTAGATGTGCACATATTTTCTTGATATTTTATTCAGCCACACATGGAATGATACCATTCTCATTGCTTTGCTTTATGCTGAGTTAATCCATAATCTAGTTTGTTTGCTTTATATTAATGTGTTGTGTGAACATAGTTTGTTTATTCAAATTGTAGATAAGCATATTGTATAAGCCAAGTCATTGACACTTTAATATTCACATTTATTTCAGATGAATAAATTGAAGTTTCTTTGTGAATGCAGAGGGTTAGGTTCCAGTTTATAAGATTATTTTTCTCTACCTCACATATTTGTTTTAATGTATCCCACAGTCACTAGTAATTCTGCTGATTTTTGTCTAATTACTAGTTTGGAGACTTCAAAATGAATTTTTTTTTCTTATGATTCTAGGATTCCAGACAGCGTTGGTAAAGACATAGAAAAAGCATGTCAATCAATCTATCCCCTTCATGATGTCTATGTTCGTAAAGTCAAAATGCTCAAGAAGCCCAAGTTTGAATGTAAGTATGTGTCATTGAAAATACTGTGTTAACATTGATTGTAATTTACTTGAAATGGGAATGAATGATGACACTTTGTTTCGGTCCCAGATGAAGAAATGATTACTTTATCCCAATGCTGACATTCCCTTAAAATACAAGGATATTTACTAGTTCGTGTAAGATGTATAATGAACAGTGAATATTTTATATATATATATTATATATATATTAATTATATATATTAATTTACATTCTTGATTATTTGTAGTGGGCAAGTTGATGGAACTGCACGGTGAAGGTGGTGGTGCTGGAAAACCATCTGGTGATGAAACTGGTGCCAAAGTAGAACGAGCTGATGGATATGAACCCCCTGTGCAAGAATCTGTCTAAAATCAAATACAGAATAAAAGACTTAATATAAATAGTGTGGTAATGTGCGTTTTTATCGAACAATTACTCGTATTTTACATTCATCCTACAATTTGCTAAACGACTTCAACTACCCCTTGATCCACTGATGAAATAGAATTGGTGAAGATGTACGCTTTATTTCACACAAGTGTTGCAATTTGAGTAGTGA
Organism: Protobothrops mucrosquamatus; assembly: GCF_001527695.2. Lineage (NCBI taxonomy): Eukaryota > Metazoa > Chordata > Lepidosauria > Squamata > Viperidae > Protobothrops > Protobothrops mucrosquamatus. The sequence goes on along the minus strand of NW_015386776.1, from coordinate 84,804 downwards.
TGCTACCTGAATAACGTTCAGTAACTTTGTAAAAAGCATACATTCAATCTACTTCGGATTTTTTTCATGCTTCGTTTTTTTTAAAGATCCCGGTAATAGTGTACCAAAGCTAAGTATTTTTAAAGGTATTCTGCATATAATTTATTATTACTGTTGGTTATTAGTGCATTTGTAACTGATCTGGCTCCTAGTTTTGTGAAAGTATTTTATTAAATTTCTATGCTATCCATTCCACTAATGTAGCAACTCTACAATAAATAAGTTAAAAAGTCTTAAAAAACAATTAGAATAAAAAGATTAAAAGTTAAGAACCAAGATGATGGGCAGCCTGGGGGGCAAAACTCTTTTCTGCCCTGTCAGCCACCCCCAATATCGGGTCTCTTGTCAGAGCTCCAAGCCAAGCAGCAGAGCCAAGTTTTTAGACTCTTCCGGAAATCTAGGAGTATGAGTGTAGATCTCGCCTCTGATGGGAGAATATTCTAGAGAATGGGATACAGTGGGAAAGACTGTTCTGGACCCTGACAGCTGGAATTCTTTAGAATTTTTTTAGAAGTAGGCCCTTTCCACTGGAACGAGTAGGACGGGTTAGTCCTATTGTGCAAGGTGGTTCCTCAGATAACCTTGTCCCATACCATAAAGGGCTTCAAAGATGGCCCAACAGCTTGAATTGGACCTGGAAGCAAACCAGAAATCAGCGCAGCTCATGTTGCTTTTTGTACCAGTTGTAGCTTCCAGATACTCAAGGGTAGCCCTATGTAGTTGAGTAATTGAACTAGGAGATCACCAGGCTATGAGTGACTGCACAAAAGGTATAGCTAATGTATTGAGCTGTAACTACTGGAAAATGTTTCCTCACATTGCAAAATCGATCCTTTATGAGAAGTGTAACTTAATACAGACTAATCGCTAGGTTACACTTTTTAAGTTGGCAAACTTTAGTGCAAGGCCCTCCCTCACCAATTTAAATGAAGATTAACTCTACCGGAACTCCCAATTCTAGTCTTGCCTTAGACATGAGTCCAGCCCAGTGAGGGCCAGTTATACACTCTGAACTCTAGGAAGGTGGCAGTGGCAAAACGCTTCTGGAAATCTTGCCAAGAAAGTTACAGGGATGTGTCCAGGCAGCAGCTAGGAGTCAAAACTGACAGCACACGCAAAAAATGTTCAGTAAAGACATGCATGATTCTTGAATGATGTGAACTAAGTGGAAGACTGAATTCCTGAAAATCCATGGATAATAGTTCTGGATGTATCAAGACCCTTCCAGTCATCTCATTCCTTATCCCAGTGCAGGAGCTCATGGCCTTCATGTAGGATGCCATATGATTTTACATGTTTGAAGCAGTGCAAGAAACATTTAAACTTCATTCCAGTACACTTAAATATTTTCAGCTAAATTCCTTCATTGTTGAGCTTAGCCTAATCAAGTCTATGGTGCTTCTATGGAAAAATCTCATTGAATAAAAAGTGTTTAAAACATGACTAGAATAGGCTGTTGTAAGTATCTCGAGCTTTCTAAGCCAAGAGATGAGTTTGTATAAAATGTTCAGCAGGACCTAAGGAAGTGTCCACTCTTATACAAAAAGAAGTACTAAACTGGTAATATGGAGAGGGGAGATAAAGTATTCTGGAAAGGGGTATTGAGATTTTTTTAATTATTATTGCAGCTTCTATTGTGAGGATCTAAAGGTTTTAAAACATTTTCAAGGCAGAGTTTTAAAAAATCTAGTAGAAATGGTAAACCAATTTCAGTGGGTTTATTTTACATTATATTCAAATAATGCCTTTAGTCTTATTTATACAGATGGAGAAATGGAGAATTTCCATTTCACATTGATAGTTTTTAAAACCACAGCCCTATTTTGCTGCATTTATGTCTTTCCCTTTTTCTGAAAGTTCAAGACCTCATACATAATACTCCCAATTAAGTATTACCCCTCCCAACAACTCTGCTATGTTGGATTTAGAGAGGCAATGAATCCAAAGTTGACCAACATGTAGTCAGGTAGAGAAAGGATCTTGAATATGGGTCTCAACCAGTACACTAGCAATATTGTGCTACCTTGGTGCCACTAATCTGTCAGCTACTGGTTCTGGGCTTTGATTCCCAATCAGTTCGGGCCTTAGAGAATGTGTAAAATTTAAATGCATTAAATCAAACGGAAGAAAACTTCCTTTAATTGTGAAGTTTTTAAAACTGCGTTCATTTATGATAAATTTCATTCCAGTTTGCACAGTTCATTGTTTGCAACAAACACATTTATTGGTTATATACAAATGCCATAAAGCTGAGGAACATTTTAATTAATATTTCCCAAAGCAAAAGTATTTTTGTACAGATCTGTGTAATCTTGAAGAAAATTTATTAAACTGATTTGGAGATTAAATAGCTACTATAATAACCTGGTTCACATTTTATACTGTATATATAATATAGTGTTTGTATCTTCAGCTAACTGCTGTACTTCTATTCATTTGAGAATCTTATAGCATGTGATCTATAATACTTTATGGCCACATTCTAGAAACTACTGCCAGTTTCTTAAATGGGAATGTCATTAGTATTTATCTACATTATTAACACTATTAAAAACCCTTTAGATGGCACTCTTCAAGTGAAGTAGCTGTATTTGGCAATCTGTATACATAGATTGGTAAGATAACAAAGCTTGCTCAGGTGAATGCTTGCTTACTTTAAACAACGATAAATATAAAAGGCATATTTATTAATGTAGAAAAAAGATATTAGTGCATTTTCATTAGTAACATAAAACAAGTATTTCTCAATCACTTGAAAATTACATGTTGAGAATGAATATGGAAAAATACAAAATATAGGAGTAAAAAAAATTATGAAAGTGATTTTTAACAAGCATTGCATTCAATCTGGTAGACATTGGTTTTCAGACAGCACTTGCAATGACCCTCAAAAGCCTAAATACTGCATCTGACATACAACAAAAAATTATTCATCATTCCTTAAAAAAAACAGCAAAATATGAGATGACAACAAAGGTTGCCGTTGTGAATAGTGGGTTGGTTCTGCCTTCACTAACCAATTGCACATTACTGTACTTGATAATAATACTATTTTCATGTACTTCAGCTCTTACATCGCCCTAATGGAAAGCTGAATTTTGATTATTTAACCATTTTTATATCATGTAACTATTTTATTCTTAAAGAATTACCACAACTAGGGAACAAGATAACATTCAAAGTCAATTACCTGAACAATGTGTATTTTCCTCGTTTTTAAATAGAAATTTTGATTAATATTAGTGACTGTCCAACGACATCAATAGCCTTTATAAGTGCCAAAGTACGCCATTGTGTACAAAAAGCATGTATAAAAGAAGCTTTAAAAAATTAAAATAGTAAACTACCGTTTTATGAATGAGCAACACATTCATTGAATCAAAAGCAAAATGCAAGTTTTTTCATTGCTTTTGACCTCTAAAATACAGAAAATTTGATTTGCACAATATGCTAAACTTCAAACCAAAGTGTATTTTGGTTTAAAGTCTGCCCTAATTAACAGTATGGGTGGATTGTGATCAAAGCACTCCTTGCAAACCAGAAATAACTGCAGTAAGCCTGCTTATCACAATGAGAAGCTGGCTTCTGAATACAGGCAGCTATGTATTTTATGGCTTAGCAGCTAGCTATTAGTTCTGGAAAAGAAGAGTGTAAGAGGTCTGCAAAGGGAAGCTGTTCCAGCATGCTCCCCCCCCCATCCTACTACTATCAAAAAGATAAGAGTTTGGAGAGAAAAACAGGAATTCTCCTTTTTCATCCTTTGGGATTAGGTTTGTTCACCATGATAGTTTTACTATAACTTTCATTATTTATTCTTGTTAATCATCTCTTACACACAAAAGTAAGGTTTCAACCAAGTATAGGCAAAGCTGTGATTATGTGCTTGAGTACTGTTTCACCCCCTCCATCAAGGCCACAAAGTGAAAAGTCAAAATGTAATAGTGGTATTAGAAAAAGAAAGAATGGATTTGGAGCACTTTTTACTCAAGTCTTGAGAGATAGGAGGAACTATGTTTTAGGTTTATCTTTTGCCACTATCAGATTTATAAACATTTAATATTAATTTATGGCAAAACTGACACGATATCAGCATTTTTAAAGAATGCAGTCTTAAGAATATGGGGCAAAAATGGGACTTCTAAGTTTAATGTCAAGATGCACTTTTTACGTTAAATTACATTTACAAAGTTGGAGATGGAGATAACAAGACAATACAGGCTGTAGTATAAGTTTATAATAATATCTATTCTTATAAGATAGTCATGGCAGCAAGACCCATGAAACATATTCTTCCATCACATCATTGATAGTTTTCTGAACATACTTAATTTCTGACAATAGATTTGATAAAAATAAGGCAATAGGGAGCATCACAGAATTTAAAAGATCCAAAATGATATCAGATTAAAAAAAAGGATCCAAGAAGAAAGATGAATCTTTGAAAAGTTACTCTAGATATAAATTAAGATTTATGACACAACACAACCCATTGGCTGTAGAAAGAAAGAAATCTCTAAAAGTCTAATTTTATTTGCTGAGAATAAGAAAAGTTACCAGCCTTTCTTATCATAAAATATATACAGTTATTATACATTATGATTGCGCAAAGTGTTAAAGCATGTGCATGTGTAGTATGAGGCTTGCAAAAACTGTGGGTACTTTTAATCAGAGCAGGCATTTTGCACCTGCTGAACATTACAATCATCCTCTTCAATTGCTTTGCCCAGCTCTCTTGTATATATCTTGCACTTACCCATTAAAAAAGGACAGGCGGCAAATATTGGGACTCAGCACTGTTTGAAAGATCCTGGAGAGCCATTAGTAGCTAGGATAGAAAACTGGATCAAACAGACTAATGGTCTTCCCTAGTCTAAGGCACGTAAATCCATAGCATCCAGTTGTTTCAGGATACTTGAATCCAGACTAAAAGTAATTGATGCATTCTTAAACAACTTAACTTACTTGGTTTAAGTAAAGAAAAACCCCCGAACGTTTTACTGTGATAATCTTGTTTATGTATCAGGATTTAATGTTTTCACATGGTAAAACATTTCAGTTTCTGAAAACTTGACTCACAAACTATAGTGTGGGATATGTATCGTAAAAAAAAACCCTACTTGAGCAGTGTAATAATTAATTGGACTTCACATAAAGAATAAAAAGTAAAGGTAAAGGTTTCCCCTGTCCAATTGTGTCTGACTGTAGGGGGCGGTACCCATCTCCATTTCTTAGCCAAGGGAGCCAGCGTTGTCCGAAGACATTTCCATGGTCATGTGGCCAGCATGACTGCTTGCTGAGGCACACAGAATGCTGTTACCTTCCCACTGAAGTGGTCCCTATTTATCTACTTGCCTTTGCATGATTTCTAACTGCTAGGTGGGCAGGATCTGGGGCAGGTAACAGGAGCTCACCCCATGTCATGGCACTGGGGTCTCAAACCCGGGCTGTCAGGTTTCCAGCTGACAAGCTCAGCGTCTTTAACTGATGAGCCATTGTGCCCCCACAGGAAGAATGTAAAATGATTGAAATGCACCAAGTTTAAATAATAAGGCTTTGTATTCCTTTTGTTTTTAAAAAAATTCTGCTCAGGGTCTGCTCAATATAAACTAAAAACAAAATATTGTACAGTCTAGTAAACATTTTACAAAAATAGTGCAAAAATGCATTTGATAGTCTAGATAAAATGATCACAGGTAGCACTCTTTTTCTGCCATCAAGAATACAACGTGCTTCTCTTCCAGCATATTCACTTGTAAAACAATGCTCCAGAATTGGATTTCACCTCAGGAAAGATGTAGAATTTGGACAAAATTCTTTGGAAATATTCCAAATTTGCCTTGTAATTCTCCACTCATCCATTCTTCATCTACAGATTCAAGACTTGTTATGATATCACCAACCTGTTGAAACAGAAATTGAAACCAACATTATTTGTTTTTCATAATATCCTTCACATATACTTAATACTCTTAAAAACAGTAGACTCTTTCTTCTCCCAAGTGATACTTATAAATTATTAAGTAAACAGTGTTTTATACTAGATGAACAAAATGCCTCAAGTGAAAAAAATTCACAGTAGGCCTCATATTCTTTAGAAAAAGTTGGGACAGCTAGAAGCTTTGCAGTTAGATAATCCCTATATGAGAAAGACAATTTCTTAGAGGAAAAAAATAAGTGGTTAAGTTTCATTTAAGTATTTTTTTTATGGATTGCAGTAACAGTTATAGTAGAATACCAGCCCACTTTTCAGTTGCATTCAGTTCATTACAGAAACAGAGTAAACTGTGTTCTGGCTGGTTCATACATCACACTAAATCAAGTTAACCTTAAACTGAACAGTAGGTTTTTCTGTAGGTTGTTTAACTCTTCTCTTTCAAACAGATTTTTTTGCAGAATAAAAAAAAAGATGCTTACCACCAACCCAAAAGAAACACCATTTTGCAACAATTTCCCTAATTTTTATGTTGCAGGAGAAATGCAGGGCAGTATTTTTCACAACGATAAAATCTAATGTCTATATCACTGCAGAATTGTATGTTTAAATATGCTTACTTTGAAAGAAAGTTCATCTGTGTTCTCTGCATGAAAATCATACAGGGCCTTAGCTTTTGCTTTCTTCCCTTCCTGAGGTTGTGATGATTGCATTCCACCTGGAAGATATGATGATCCAATTAAATTTCTATCTTTGGGATAATATAAGATATTATTTTTTTTGCAAATATCTTAATCTGGTTTGAGGTTAACTGACTGAAGGGAATGAACAACACAATTCTTTGTCATGACACACACACTGCAAGTTTAACTTATGCCTTTTTCCTTTGAAAAAATATCTACTTGCATTTTTGAAAAACAAAACAAAATGTTTTTGTAATTATCAAATATGAATAAAAATATACTTTTTTAAAATTTTCCAAGGGAAATAAAACCATTATTCTTATATTGGACAAAAGCAAGCACTAATTACTTTTTCATGTCATAAATCTTCATTTCTTACCTTGGTAATTAACAAAGAAAGTTGCCTTGGAATAATATCAAGTCACTGGGAGGATTCTAATTGACCTCTTAAATTATTCCAGATTTTACCACCAGGGTATGCTCATGATCAGGTTACAAGGTACACTAGCCACACTACCAGAATACAGTAAATGAGCTATTATATTCTACGTAATTTATGAGGGCAGACTGTGGATATCATCATGCTTTTCTATATGAAATGGCAGAGACAGCATTTATGATGATGATGATGATCTTTTGCAAGTATGTGAGATAGTTACAGTATATGCTACTTGTATCACAGAGAATTTACTTATTTGATTTTTATCCCGCCTTTATTACTTTGTAAGTAACTCAAAGCAGTGATCATATCTAATACTCCTTCCTCCTCTTATTTTCCCCACAACAACAACCTATACCAGGGGTAGGCAACCTTGGCTCTTTTATGACTTGTGGACTTCAACTGCCACCATTCCTGAGCCGGAGTTGAAGTCCATGAGTCATAAAAGAGCCAAGGTTGCCTACCCCTGACCTATACAGTAGATTGGGCTGAGAGAGAGTGACTGGCCAAAAGTCACCCAGCCAGCCGCATGCCTAGAGTAGGACTAAATTCACCGTCTCCTGGTTTCTAGGCCAGCACCTTGATCACCACACCAAACTGAATGCCAGAACTTTTAGAATCCAAGTAAGCTTATAAATACTAACATTGTGTTTGCATATTACAAACGTATAGTATAGCAGTCTAACTTTGTAATTCTACCTCAGCAAATAATTTGTTGTTCTGCATACTGTTTTTGAGATACCAAGTCCAACACGGCAAGAATGCAGATTTCTTCAGAAATTTTACATATCTTTTCTGAGAAGAATGAAAAAGAAACTCCTAGCCAAACCCCACAATTAATTAAAGCTGTCAGTTTAAACACTACACAAAATAAGCTTACTTTCAGTCTGTTTGAAAGATATTTGCTTCAAACTGTAAGGCACTGCAAAATTTCTTTTGCTTAATAGTCATTTAAAATAATAAGAAAAAAAGAACAAATGAAAAGAGAAACAAATAAAAGTCTTCATGACTTAAGAGTTTAGCAGAACAACAGTAAGTCTCAGAGCTCTCAATACTGCATCCCATTTTCTTCAGACACCTTGGACATTCCTCAATTGAAAATTTCAAGGGTATCTGTAAATACTGTAAAAATGATAGTTTGTATGATCTTTTTTTCGGCCAAAACATTTTGTTCAAAAGCATATCTACTAATCTAGGGATTTCTAAGAGTTTTTTGCTGTATAGTGATTCATATGCATGAGAATATTTTTTTTATCATCAATAGTATACTACTAAATACTTCCACAGAATATTGGGAGACTTATTTTTGTTTCCATCATCAAAATGAGCACAGGCTTAAATATTAAAATAGGAATGTTTTAAAAATTGTATTTGCATAGATCATATCACCATGTACCTTCCCTGTCCATGGGGAAGTTCCCATGTACAGGGGAGCACATCCCTGTACACAATCACATGCAGAGCACTTGACAACCAGCTTGCATTTCTGGCTGTTTGCAGCACTTTGCATTCATGATTGCAATTTGTGTTTTTTTTCAGCAACCGCCATTTATTTCATTTCTGGCCAAACACATATTTTAGCGAACAATGAGTTCACTTTACAACCCGATGTTTCCTTTACAATTGCAGTGGTTGCTTTACAACCACAGTGGTTGCTTTATAACCACAGTATTCATTTTATGACCATGTTTCCCCCAAAATAAGTCTTATTTTCTTTTGGGCTCCAAAATAAGCACTAGGGATTATTTTCAGGGGATGTCTTACCCACTTACCTTAGGACCTCCTGTGCACTGACACCTGTCGTGCTGCTGTCTGGTGTATTGTGCCAATGCCACCACTCACGGTAGGAGGACACGCGGGGCAGGGCGCTGGTACCATCGCTCATGGTAGGATGCTACAAAGAGCATCGCACCGGTGCTGCCACTGGTGGCCTCCTGCCGCAAGCAGTGGCACCAGTGTGACGAGCCACGCGGCATCCTGCTGCACCAGTGCAATGCGCCACATGGCATCCAGTCGCAAGTGGCTGCAGAATTCAAGAGCAGAGTGACAGGTGTCGGTGCATAGGAGGCCTGGCTGCAGTGGTCCTAAAGTAAGCAGATGCAGGGAACATAGGGCAGCTCTACGCCCCCACCCCCAGCCTAGCGCGTGCCTTGCCCCCAAACTAGGGCTTATTTTGGGAGCAGGTCTTACCATGTCTCCCCAAAAGTAAGACTTACTCCGAAAATAAGCCCTAGCTTGATTTTGTTGGGTGGACTTAATATAAGCCCTACCCCAAAAATAAGCCCTAGTTTGGGGGCAAGGCGCAAGCCTAAAAATCAAGCTAGGGCGGGGGTCGGGGAGGTGGAGCTGTCCCACGTGGCCACACCCTGCTTCCATTGCAGCCAGGCCTCCCATGAATTGACACCTGAGTTGCCTCGCCGGCCCACTTCTTCTGTGGTGCCCGCCAGCCAGCATTTTGCCATGAGGTCTTTCCGGAAGGCTTCTGATGGCAAAATGCAGGCTGGGCGGGGGGTGCAGCATGCGTCAATATGGAGCTCCATTCTCAGCTGCAGAGGCATTTCCTTCAGCTGCAGAAGAAGTGGGCCGGCTGGGTAGGGCAGTCAGGGTCACCGCCACAAGATGACACCATGGAAATGACACCCCTTGAAAATAAGACCTATTGCCTCTTTTGGAGGCAAGACTGGGTCTTATTTTCAGGGAAATATGGTATATTAGGCATACACGTAAAAATCAAACTAGGACTTATTTTCGGGATAGGTCTTATTTCCGGAGAAACACAATATCATATTCCCTTAATAACAGTTGCTAAAAAGGTTGTAAAATTGAGCAACTTTATGATCATCATGACGCACAACAGAAATTGTGGTTCAATGACAGTTGGAAATCAAGGACCACCTGTATCTTTATAGCCTGTACAACAGGATGAAAACAGTTCCATTTTTCTTTCAGCACTATACCTGAACAAACATGAACAAACACAGCTGGGAAAATGCCTTCCTTTCCATTTAGCCTTCCTCTATACCATTCTGAATCCAGTTGTTCTAATATTAAGATACAATCTCCTTTTTTAAATGATAAATCTTCCTGTGTTTCTGCTGTAAAATCATGAAGAGCATCACACCACTGTCCAGCTTGTCCTTCCAGCTTTGAAAACAAAGAAATAATATGCATGTAAGCTTTAAACTTTCTAGTGTTACTGAGAAAACAACACTGTCTATCCAATGAACTCTATACACATCATTTAATAAACTTAAACAAATTACTTTAATGCAATAAATTAACATATTAGGAAAAGTAATTTTTAACTCTGCAATGAACAAAATTGGTGAATCTTTTTGTTTCTTCTAATGTATATATTAGAATAACTGATTGTGTCTGGTTGATTACATGCTATAAAATGATAAATACATTACCTGTGTCATTGATCCTGAATGTTTACTCCTCAGTGGGAAGCTGCCATCATCTATAATAAAAGGTTAACAAATCAACATTATCAAATAATTTTTAATACTATTCAGAGTTTAAATATAGTCTCTACCAGTAATATTCATAATATAATACATACAGAGAAAAACAACTTCAAGAAACAATTGTTGAAAGTCTGAAACAGAATGGTTGGATTCATTTATCACATTAATAATGTTGTTTGTTGTTTGTTTTACACTCTGCATATTGGGCAAACCTAGTCATTGTGGTTAATAAACTGTAGTTAACCGATTTATAAATTGCATAGCCGATTTTACCATTAAATCAGCTTAGTGTGTCTTGTGAACCCAGCCAGATGAGGTTTATTTAACAAAACAGAGTTACCTCTCAATTTGGTGAGATTTGTGAACTTTTCACTATAAATGTTCTATTGCATCCCACCCTATCATTGCTTTTAAAGGGGAAAAAACCTGTAAAAAACTGACTGTAGGCCTGAGAGATGCATTCCAGCAAAAGTTATCTTAGTGCTGATACATTTTAAGGGTGACTTTTCTCAAATTGAATGTTTCTAAACAAGCATGTGATTTCTGACATTGTTTGGCTCAAGTATTTTGGAGACTGTATACAATTTTAGGATTGAATGATAAGACAGAATGCAGTGAATGGTTCCTTAATACAATCTAACACTAGTATATCACACACATGTATACAGACAGTCCTCAACGTATGACTACAATTGAGCCCAAACATTCGGTTGTTAAGTAAGTTTTGTCCCATTTTACCTTTCTTGTCAGCATTAAGTGAATCACTGCAGCAGTTAAATTAGTTACATGGTTATTGAGTGAATCTAGCTTCCCCGTTGATTTTACTTGTCAGAAGGTCGCAAAAGATGATCACATGATCCCAGGACATTGCAACTGTCATAAATATGACAGAGGCTGAATTTTGATCATGTGACCATGGGGATGCTGCAATGATCGTAGGTATGAAAAATGGTCAAAAGTCTCTTTTTTATTGCCGTTGTAACTTTGAACAGTAACTAAATGAACTGTTGTGAGGACTACCTGTACAATGGCTATTATAAAATTTTGTAGAAGTGTTATGATTCAGCTCATACTGTATTCTTTCATTGTATACCTGTAGCATACATACCGTGTTTCCCTGAAAGTAAGGCCTACTCCAAAAATAAGCCCTAGCTTGATTTTTGGGTGTAGGCCTAATATAAGCCCTACTCCCAAAATAAGCCCTAGTTTTGGGGCAAGGCACCCACTTAAAAATCAAGCTAGGGCGGGGTGGGGGGTGGATCTGCCCCATGCACCCCGCACTCACTTACCTTGCAGCCAGGCCTCTCCTCGCCAGCTCATTTCTTCTGTGGCGTCTTCTGCAGCCAGGCCGGCATTTCTCAGTCACAGGGCTTTCCGGAAGGCCTCTGCAGCCGAGAACCAAGCTATGGATTCAATCCATAGGTCGGTTCTGCAAGACCTCTGCAGCTGAGGTACTCAGCTGCATAGGCCTTCTGGAAAGGCCTGACTGCAAAATGCAGGCTGGAATGCAGCTGCAGAATGAAGCTGCTCCTTCGGCTCCAAAAGAAATGGGCCAGCTGGGCGGGGCTGTCAGTGCCGGAGGTAAGACATCCCCTGAAAATAAGACCCGGTGCCTCTTTTGGAGGCAAAAAAAAATTAAAAAAAAAAAACCAGTCTTATTTTCGGGGAAACACGGGAATGTTTAAAATTGTGATTTTATGTTAACACAAGCACAGCATGACCAATAATAGAACAACATGCAAAAATATTGATTTATATAATATATAAAATATCAATGAAGGAGGTTAACATTTCTAATTTTGGTATGTGTTTTTCTATACCCAAATATATAATTGTCTTTATTACATAAGACATTTTGTCACATTAATTATCCACTGTGAGATGCTGTTTTTTTGTTCACCAGTTTGTTAGTTGTTTGTTTTGTTTGTGTTTACCTGATTCAGGCAGATCTTCAATAACTTCCACAAAATTTAAGGGAAAAATTCCAGCAGTACCTCTCAGCTCTCCTTTGGCCCACTCTTCATTAATATACCTTTTTAAAATAATAGTTTCACCTTCTGAAAAACTTAATTCATCTTTCTGGTCTCCAATGTATTCAAATCTAGCTTTACATCTTGGGCCACTAAAATAACAAAGAAAGAAAAAATAGTAAAAGGAAAAATATTCTTTCATTCATTTGTTTCACTTATTATTCGGAGTCAACTGCATTAAATATATATTCATTATTAATATAAAAAAATAAAAATCATCTTACATCATTTAGGCTCATGATTTTATATTTGTTTATTAGACCTTTATCACATATTTCTTATTTGAATGATTTCTCTATTAGAACTTCAAAGAAATATACACAACACAATCTCTTTTTTTGCCATCACATATATATTTCTATCATATACTGTATTTGTATTTGTAGTAGAAATAGTAAAAAAAATTCATATATACAGACACATACACATACACATACACACACAGACACACACAGAAACACACACACACAATTAGGCAAGCCACCCAAACCCTAAATATTTAAACACCAATTTAAAATCCTTAAACAATCCTGTGACTTTGTTTTGTAATGTTCTACAGTATGCTATTTTATAATTCCCTTTCCAAGAATTATTCTGTGTTTGAAGTCTCCAAGACAGGATTTTACTTGCTGTGAGTGGTAGCCAGAATACCTTTGTATGAATGGAAAATAAATCTGCGTGTTCAAGACTGAAAAGTCAACACTTCTATGAAAACTTACACAATATTGGATGGTGAAAGCTGCTCCTTTTTCCAGCTGTTTTCTCCTGGAGTATCAATCTAGGAAGGAGACCATAAGAACATTTAACTATTTTATCTATGTACCTTAATTAATTTCTTAAAAAAAATTATTAGGGCTCTATTCCTCCTTCAAAGGTCAGAAAAAGGTTTGAAATGCAGGAAGGTGCACAGCAAGACGTTGCAGTTGTTTAAATCAAATACATCTTTATCCTGGATTGTACTGCAGTTTCAGAAGATAGCGCTGCAAGCCATTAAGGTGGCCCAACCCCACAAATGCAGTGACCGTGAGAGCACGGTTGACTTGCTTGCAGTCGAGGATTGCATAGATCCATACCTCTGAGTTCCTAAAAACCCAGTCGCCAGTTTGGTTTAGTGATTGAGGCAGCAAGCTGGAAATCAGAACACTGTCAGTTCGAGTCCCACCTTAGGCATGAAAACAGGTTGGGTACCTTTGGGCCAGTCATTCTCTCTCAGCCCAACCCACCTCACAGGATTGTTGTGGGGAAAATAGGAGGAGGAGGGAGGAGGAGGTATGTTTGCTGCCTTGAGTTACAGGTAGTCCTCAATTTACAACATTTCATTTAGTGACCATTCGAAGTTACAACAGCAATGGAAAAAGTGACTTATGACCAGTTTTCACACTTAAGACCATTGCAGCACTCCCATGGTCATGTGATCAAAATTCAGTCGCTTGGCAAGTGGTTCATATTTATGACTGTTGCAGTGTCCTGGAGTCATGTGATCTTCTTTTGCAACCTTCTGAGAAGCAAAGTCAATGGGGAAGTGAGATTCACTTAACAACCCTGTTACTAACAACTGCAGCAATTCACTTAGCAACTGTGGCAAGAAAAGTCGTAAAATAGGGAAAAACCCACTTAGCAAATGTCTCACTTAACAACAGAAATTTTGGGCTCAATTGTGGTCATAAGTTTAAGTTGAGGACTAGCTGTATTTATAAAAATAATAAAGGCAGAATTAAAAAAAAAAGGAATTGTTAGAAAGCTGATGTAGGAATATTCCTGTGCTTTCTGTTGGCCTTTGAATCTGAACAGGAAGCCTAATTTTTATCAAACTTGCTTGGTCAAACTGCAGTTCTAACTGTATCTCGTCATACGGAAATGCTAAGCATTTACAAAAATTTAGTAAGAGGTTTTGTTTTGTTGTCATTCTTCTTCAGTCAGCAAATTAGAAGATGCACCATTGTACTTCCTTCTGATTTTCATTTCTTGGACTTAACTGCAAATTGTATGCTAACAATCCTCTCTTGATTGCTCATATAATGACTAAAATCAACACTATTTGTAATTTTAAAAATTACAATTTTTTGCTTTTGCTTTCTGCTCCTAATTGACACTGTGGTCTATTATGAATGTTTTCCCTTCATAGCGGTTAGCATTGTTATTCAAACATTATACACTTCAGTAGGGTTTTTCTCCTTTCATCACCAAAAAAATATATGTCTCAAATTCTACCATTTTATTCATACAAAAGAAAAAAAAGTAAGTATCTGATTGTAATAATATATTACCCAGAGTCTCTAGTACGATATTTTTAATGTTTTGTACTTGCTGGATAGTCCCACTGCTGTTTCCCTGATGGCAGGAACTCCAGCTAACCATAGTCTTGAAAACACTGTGGCCAGGTAAGAAAAAAAGGAAAAAATGTTCTACAAATACATCTACAAAGACGATTAATGGGCTGGAGGCTAAAACTGAAGAATGGTTGCAGGAACTGGGTATATCCAGTAAAACTAAAAAAAAGGTATAGGGATGACATGATAGCAATCTTCCAATATTTGAAGGGCTGTCATACATAAGAGGTGGTCAACCTGTTCTCCAAAACACCTGAAGGCAGGACAAAAAGTAACAAATGGAAACTTATCAAGGAGAGATCCAACCTAGAACTAAGGAGAACAGTGGGAACAATTCATCAGTGAAACAGCTTGCCTTTAGAATTGTGGGTGCTCCATCACTGGAGGTTTTTAAGAAGAGATTGGGCAACATTTGTCTGAAATGGTGTAGGGTCTCCTGCTTGAGCAGGGAGTTGGACTAGAAGATCTGCAAGGTCCCTTCCAACTCTATTATTCTGCTGCAGCTTTTTAAAAAGAAATTCTGGGAAAGCTTAGACCAAGTCAGTTGATAAACTAAAATGATTGTGTCTGGAAGGACATTTCAGGGAAAAGATGTTTTAAAGACTTCACGTTAATTAACTCACTAAAATGGAAGCCTAAAAATCTTATTACAGTATTAAAAAATCTCTATTTATACCAAACTAACACCACACCCCCCCTAGTGAAATCTGTGTTATTCTTCCTTCCTTCCTAATATCAGATATATGGGGATTGACGTTTTTGGATTATCATCAGGATCACACAAAATGTTAAGCAATGATATAGTGGTAAGATTGTTAGTGCTAATCCAGCGTAGCTGGTAGAATATTAATATACCAGCTGAAATTTAGCAAAGATCCTCCTCATCTGTACTTCTAGTGGACCTATGTCTTTCTGCTTCTGTTCCTCTCTTCCTTCCTTTGGAGAAATACTACTCCCAACCCAAATAGCGATCTTTCCAATCCTGGACCTAAGGATCAAAGTCATAAAGTCAATTTCTAGCTCCATCAAGGGAGGGATATCTGCATATTGATGACACTGCACTCTAAATCTCTGGATGATCACAGTGGATCAAGCAGTGTCCCTCAAACTTCATTCAGTTTTGCATGACTTTACTGAACATTACAAAATTTTATTGGTGAGTCATTCACATGTGATTATAATACTGAAATGGAGCCAGGGAACATAATCATATCAGATACACCCAGGAAAAATCTAAAAGCAAAACCGCACTACGTACCCTGGTTAATTTATGAGCACATTTGAATTAAGTAAAGGGTATTTTCACACTTAATTTCAATTTATTGTGAAAATGAAAACCATAAAGATCAAGTAAGATGCAAATTTAAATAGATTTGCTGCATGTTACAAAAAATATGATATCTACTTTGTGCACTCAAGCAAGATTTAACTGCATGATATGCTCAATAAAATGCACAAGGAAAAGATTAAATTAGAACTCAAATGTGAACCCAAATGAAATACAATATATTTCACTTACAACAATTTTGACAAAGCTAGCCGGAAAAATTCCAGTACGATTTTTGCATTTTCCTCTATACCACTCATCATCTATTTTTTCCAGAAGAAAAACTGTGTCTCCAGTACTAAGGTCCAAATCATCATTATGCTCTATGGAAAAATAAAAATTAAAACTGTTTTAGTTGATAGCTTAGGCTATCTCACTTAGGCTAAAATCTATTTCTGGTACCTACATTACATAAATATAGGCCAAAGGAACAGGCAGCTAATAGCATTAAAAGTCATTGCTCTGAGTTTTACTAAGGAGTACAAAAAGAAAGTGATGAAACTCTCTGTGGAGAAGAAAGCAACCTAAGCAGAAAAACCAAAGGAAAAAAAGTGAAACTGAAATCATTAAAAACAGAGACTTCAAGCATTTGCTAATATTTCTCTCTCCACCAGTCTTCCCACCAAGGAATATGCCAGAAGCAAAAGGTTTTGAATTTAATGTCAGGACATGGCAATTGCCCTTTAACAACTAACACGCCTTAAGATCAGTACAATCAAGGGATTCAAATTCTAGTATAATGCAAACAGTAAACCAACGTATATTAAGAATCGTTCAAAAAGCAAAACTATATTTTCATTTACTCGGATGTCACTTCTTACCTGCTGTGAAATTATGCAGCACTATTGCATGAGGAACATTTGAATCACTCATCTTCTGCATATTAGCTGAATCCTTAAAAACACAACAGATTTGGCAATTACGATAACCGATATTCTATAATTTCTTGAGTAAAGTACTCTCTTCACTGATTTCAAGTGCAAAATCCCCCAAAGCTAAAGGGAATCAATTTAGATTTTAATACAGCCAATATTGTTGAAAATTAGTAAGTCAACACAGTGTATGCATCATCAAAAACAAAATCAGCTTTGCACGATCTGCTTTGGGTTCTTTGAGTTAAATATTTCCAAGTAAGATTCCTTCCTCCTTGTTTTTTATATTTTCTAATTTTTCTAAATGCTAACATTATAGCAGTGACAGTAACACCAAATCCCTTTGATAAATAGTTACTATTCTAAAACACAACATGTTTTTGGAAGATGTTTTATTTGTTCAATTCATATACCATCTCAATCATCCAAGGGACTCTTATTAAATCTTCAATGGAATCCAACATGATAAAATACTTAACAGACCCTTACATTGCTGCACAAATTATATTTGGGATTAGGATGCACCAAATGTATCCCAGGTAATATTGTATGCCTAGAATAGTGTTTAATTATTGAAATTTATACTTGCTATTTGCTTTGCACCCTCAGGGTAGATTATCTGCATTTGGGATAAATGAACTTTGCCAGTTTCACCTCCATGTTTGCATTCTATGTAGGTATTTTCAACTTGATCCACCAGAACAAGTACATCTCCACACTTTAAAATTATAAAAAGTTAGCAGATCGATGACTAAACATATTTATATACTTCCATAGATGTAGAAATCAGCATTACCTTACAAGAGAGATGCCCAGCATTTTGAGATGAAATGTCTTCTTTAGCAATTCCATGACGCACAGGAAGCTTGAAACAAATTATTCACATTTCAGTAAAAAATAACTTTTGACAATCTAATATACATTTTCATGTTTTATTATTTGTCATGAAAATGCATTCAAGTATTACATGTCATTTTCTTTTCTGGGATTCATTTTGGGGATCTAAATGAACTGTTGTCCAGTTAATCCTATAACTAGTTAATTCCAGTTCTTTATTTACAAAATGAGAGATCCCTGGTTTGAATTTTGCACAAGGTTTGGTATTCCTTTTAGTTCCCATAGGTGAAAGTTTTTGTCTATAATTGCTGATGAAAAGTTGAAATAATTACCTCATTTGTTACTTGATAAGTTTCAAGAACTGATACTTGCCCACACAGCTACTAAAATATTAAATTTTATATCCCAAAAGGGAGAAAAATGATGGAAGTCTATAAAACTCCAGTGCCACCAGAAAGTACATCTGGAAATATGATATATTTTATTTACTGAATGTTTATACAATTAAAATCAATCTGCCTACTCTTTTAATAAGAGACGATATGTGCAAAGTCACATCTCCCCCTAGTGAAATTAATCTTCTTACCATGTATTTATTATATAGAGGATGACCTGGCTTGGGTCGAGGGGGTAAAGCTGAGCCATGTTTTTTAAAATCATCACTCTTTGTTTTTTTGATTCCCAATCCAAGCATGCTAGATTTCTTATGGAGTGTTACATCAGATGATGAGCGTGGAAATCTATCAATATCTGATGAGATTTTGGTGGATTTTGGTGGTGGTGGTCTTCCTGGGGCACCTTTAGGTGGAGATGGTCGAGATGGTATGATTTTCCCCTGAACGGGTCTAGAAATTATGAAGATAGCGTGGTATTAAAAAGACATTTTATTCTAATTATATTACAAATACACTCTGAATTATTAAAAACTATTGCTAGATTAATTATCATCAACTCATTTTTGATTCCTGGTGACCATGAAGATAGAGTTTGCCCACAATGATCTAACCCTAACTTTTTCTCATCTGACTGTTCCCTAGGCAACATCTCTTCTCTCCTCCCCCTCGTCTCCCAAAAACATTTCCACATACCATTACAATTATCGATACATAACAAGTAATGTTGATCCCCATTAAAGAGTTTTTTAAAGAATCTGCTAAGAGTACTACATGCATTGCAACCAAGCTGAGTGAAATGCTATGTTAGAGGATCAGTGATTATTAAATTATATTCTTATTCATGATATACAATATATAATTTATCTCTTTTATAAAAATGAAATTCACATGCCAAATGTATGCATCTCATCAATATTATATTAGCTATCTGAAAATAAAATGAGAAGAGTATCTACGTGGAAATCTTTGGGTAAAACAGCTCTTCATATAGTTAGACAATTTCAATCAAGGAAACACAGCACAAAAAGGATTGCATTGGCTTGACTAAAACATCAGAATCCCATTGGCTAAAACCATTAGAATCCCACTGGAAGCAACTTCATTGTTAGATTCCCCTATTCAATACTTGGCACTTTGTTTTGTTTTTCTAATTAATGTAATACATTAGTTTACCTTGTGCAATTTGTTAAGCAGATTAAAATGTACATAAAGATTTCTTTAAAATTAAAACTGGAGATCTGCTTTGGTTTATTCACAATGACAACAAACACTGATTTACTAACTTCATAACAGTCTATTCTGCTAAATATTATGAATGGGTCAGACTGTGAACGTAATTATTTCTATCTTCTAGGGCAAAATAAGAGAATAATCAATATAATCTATAGTCCATATGTATTTTAAAATTGTAGAATATTTTACATTTTGCTATATAATGTAACAAATTAAAACTATACAACTAATATTAACATTATCATGGTAGCAGAATATGTACTGCACAACATCAATCCCTTTACCTATGCTACTCATTTTGATACTCACCTTGGAGGCAGAATAGGGTTATTCCTGAATGGCTGTATCAAGCTGGGCTGTTCAGGTTCCTATTGGGTCATTAAATGTTATTATTATTTGGACAAAAACATATTAGAATTGTTATGATCCTTTCAAAGGAAAATACAAGATAAGAAAAGGAGTGGTAATTGCTTGGACAAATCTATACAATTTTTTTGGCAACATTTTTGGCCAAATGCCTTCTTCCTAAGACTAAGAAAGAGAGAGCCAGCTGACTTCATGATTAAGATAGACTAGAACTCAAGTTTCCCAGTTTCTAACCTGGTGCTTTAGCCATTACACCACACATGCTTTTGCATATATACAGGTAGTCCTCAAGTTATGGCTGCACTTAGAACCAGAATGTCTATTGCTAAACAATCTGAAATTTGCAATGTCACATAATCACATTGCTTAGTGGTGGCAGTCCATGGAATCCCTGTTGCTATTGTTAAGGGAGGGTTGTGGGTCATTAAGCAAGCAGCTCCTCACAACTTCCTGCTGGTTTCCAACAACCACAAGTCAGTGGGGAAACCACTGGATATAGGCGCAGGCAGATAAGTGACTGCTGCCCGGAGGGGGGGGGAGGAGAGTGAAGTGTGGCTGCAGAAGTCCAGAATAAGCATGACAGTGCTTGGGGTGGTTACCATTGGGTGGGGGAGAATGCACAAAGGTGCACAGAGAGGTGCAAACATTGCAAGGCTCAGGGAGGTGCATGAGGTTGTGTAGGTGGCAGGGGAGGGGCGACTCAAGCAGAGTGTGCAAGGAAACATGGGTGGTAGGGGAGATTCAATGCAAGTGCAGCAGGGTTAGGATGGTTGCTGACCTTGTTAAAAATGGATGAGCTCTTTACTTCAATACATGATATGATTAAATGTCAAAAAGTACAAGACAGAAGGCACAATTTTTCAGAATTTCATATGAGTGGTCTTTCATATGAGTGATTCAACAACACATAGTACAAATTAAAGCAGACTTATATACTATCTAGGAAAATTGGTTGGAATTAGGCAAGGTAAGTGTAGTAACCAAAGCAGGAACTGGGTATGTCCGAATTCAAGGAATCTGAGTTTATTTCTTTGAAGATTCTAGCAATTTTCTCACCTGTACCATTTTGGGGAGAGGGGGGGAAGTACCTAATTGGTGAAATATGCATATTAAGCAGTGTAACACTTTTAAAGACATTTAGCCAAAAATACAGTGAATCAATTATAATTCCTGCTTGATGCAGGAAAACCAGAGCTAAAGCATGTAGTAGATTCCTCTGCTAGGCTTTCATTAACACAGCATACATTGCCTGTATAAAGAATTATCTTCAGTGAAAAGAAATTTTGCTTAAAGATTAACTAAAATAATTCAATATTGTGGCTTCCGTTTTTTTAGGAAGGACGGAAGGAAGGAAGGAAGGAAGGAAGGAAGGAAGGAAGGAAGGAAGGAAGGAAGGAAGGAAGGAAGGAAGGAAGGAAGAAGAAATGCATTACCTTGTTAAGTATGTCGATGTTATTAAGTTTTCCAGTTGCAATACTAGATGTGTTTCCAATTGGTTTCTCCGTAGGTAGTGGAGGAGGAGGGCTTTCCAGAATGTCATTTAAAGCTGCAAAAATATTTATAATTTCCCAATATTAACTATCAAAATTCTGAGTTATTTAAGAAAAGTTATTCTACAAAAATATTCAATGGAAAAATATAACAGACCTCACTGATATACAGTGGAATTGCACTACAGGTAGTCCTCAAGTTACAGTGGCAATTGGGACCAGGATTGCCATCACTAAGGAACGGAGTTGTTAAACACACCATCACATGACTGCATCGCTTAATCCTGGTTGCCATCATACTCCCAAGACATTCAAGTCATTAAGCAAGAAGCATCAGGAATCTCTGGTAAAGAGCACCAGGGTGTCACAGCTGGGTGGGGTAAACCCTAGCACCAGCTGCATGCAAATTGGGGGAAGGGTTTGCTGCAATGTGTTCAGGATAGGAAGGCCTGGGAACGAAGGTGCAGGTGCTTGCAAGTCCAGGAAGGCCTGAGAAGGAGGACGTAAAGTGGAGAGAGGCCCAGGAAGGAGGGCACTGGTAGGTCCATGTTTGTAAGCAAAAAGGGGAAGGAAAGCATGGTGCATGCAAGTTAAGTGAGGCAGGGAGGACAGTGCAGTGCATGCAAGCAAGCAAAGGGGGAAGAAAGAAAGAGCAAAGAAAGGCTGGGGAGTGATGTGAGGGATACTTACCTAAGTGGCTTGACTTTGCTTGGGGGAAGCTGGCAGGGAAAGTTGCAAATGGCAACTATATGACTATGAGATGCAGCAACCAGTTGTAAGTGTGAACTGGTTGCCAAGTACCCATATTTTGTTTACATGACCGTAGGAACATTGCAACAATCATAACTTCAAGAACCGTTCATATGTCCCTTTATTCAACGGCCTTGTACTTCAAACAGTTATTGTACATATTGTTGTATGTTGAGGGTTACCTCTTTGTAAGTATAAATTGACAACATTAAAATGTATGGATTCCAGTTTTCAGAATTTCCAGCCAAGGTCCACACATCTTAAAGTTGCCAAGTTTGAAAAACACTGATGTAAGAAGAGCATTTTATTATTTTTAAGGGTATACAATTAAGAAATGCAGATCACTAGAGACTCATGCTAGAAACCTGTTAAATTAGCTTGGGACAGGCTGCTCAGTGTGCAAAATTTAACTTAGTTTAATACTTAACAAGGCTTTTTTTGTTTATTTTTTTCCTCTCTACCCAATTACCTCTTTCCCTTGCCTTAATTCTACCCAGTTTTTTCTTTCTTTCTTTCTCTCTCTCTTTCCTTTTTTCTCTTTTCTTCTTTCCTTCCTTCCTTCCTTCCTCTTTTTTTAAGTACAGCTATGACACTCTTTTACTGCTATCTCCATTCTGTTTTCCCCTTTTTTTTTTCCTGTTCCTCCTAGAAGGAGAGAGGGGAATAAGTATTGAATTATTATTTATTTGATTAGCTGCCCAACTCTAATGGACTCATGTTTACTTGAGTCTTGAGAAAAGGAAACCTGAATTCAAAAAATTTAAGTACACATACATGTATATAAATATCTGAACATGTATGAAATCTCCAGTTTTCTTTCATTTAGAATCGGCAAGCCCAATTTAGCAAGAAGACGGGAGGGAGGATATTTGTGATTATAATTTTTAAAATATTCTTTCTTTTTTCAGGGGGTGTCTAAAATGTAGAAAAATCATCCTTTGGGGTAATATGTTCTATCAAAAACAACTTTAGGTAAAGATAGATTTCTCAGGATCATATACTGTATTTCATACAGGATGAATGGATGGATGAATGGATGGATATTATAGATATTACCTTTAGCTGGTTTAGATGGAATTCGGATTACAGTAGGTTTACGCACAACAGCTGGCTGAACTGGTTGCTCTTTTGCAGATTCAGCTTTGGATGGCAAATTAGTAAGATCTAAGAAAAATGCAAAACATAGCATTTTATTCTGTCCCCATTCAAGAGGAAATATTAGTAACACTCATAGAAATTTAGGGTTGTATGCTGAAAGAAATACTATATCACAGGGTCTAAAGTTTAAATTTATTTCAATAAGGGAATTCCAGCCCAGTAAAGATAAGAGTGTCTTTCAAAATATTGCAAACGAGGAACAAATTTCAGCCTTATCTGTTATGTGTGGCATCCGTAATCAGTTATGGAATCTGAAGAATTAAATTCAAATAACTCACACAAAGCTTCTCCTTAAAAAGTTCAATAATAAGGAATATTTTTTTAAAATTAGTTTACAAGATTTTTTTAATCTAACTCCTTTTTCCTTGCATTAATCCTGATGAATAAGACTGTGTGAATCCTGCTCCCTTGGTCTAATGCTATTAGGGGCTTGACAGCTTCCCTCTAAAGAGAACATTTCACTCACATTCATTCTCAGGGGTTTTTTTCTTCAATTTGCCCTGAACATTCTTTGGCTGCTGAGCTTGCTTTTTTGGGCCATTCAATGTGTGTGTGTTTTGGTTTATTATTATCTTTTACTTCCTATAAAGCTTTCCAAAATACACATAACATCTATCATATCCGGCTTCACATTGAAAGACTACAAAAGCCACTTTCGGTTGCCAGTTATCTCATTCTTCAGTTCTGGATAAGCCTGCAGCAACTTTAGATTTCTCACAATGCCAATGTGATGATGCCAGTCCACATTCACAGGAATGACAGCCAGTCACTAAGACACTGAACAGACATTGGGAAGCATGATTTTGTTCATATAAAGAAAAGGCAAATGTACCAGCCCCTCTCTTTCCTGAGTAGGAAAAAGGGTTATTTTCTAGGGCGTTCTAGGGAGTATTTGTTGTGCTTAATCTGGAAATAAAAGAAAGGGTATACTATTTTTCCAATATCTTTCATTAAATTTAATAAATAAATGGCTGGAATTATCCTCAGGGGCTGGGAGAGATGCAGAGGAAAGAAGCAGAGGACTTTAAGATTCAAGTTATCTTTAGGAAATAAGAAAATATTTTAGATAGTAGCTACATTAGTTTTATTTAAATTATTTAAGTGTAATGCTTTTTATATTTATACACAAATTCAGTTATTGTATTTACTTCATCCTTTTATGTGCATATCAGGTTGTTCACAAAAACACTTCCTTTCAGTTCTCTTCACATCATGTTTTTTTCTCTAAGAAATTCTATGTAACGCAAAATACGAGACGATGAGAAGAAATCAGTACCATCTTGTGGCTTTTGAATTTTTGAATTTAATTTATCTGCCAACTGCTGTAATTCACCAACTCTGTACACTAGCTTTTGCAACAATGAATACATAGGCCAAGAGTTATATAAATTTATATACAGACACACACATACCCTTTTTTATTTACTCTTGTAAGATTTTTTTATTTACTCTTGTGAGGTCTTTCTCCCAGGGTGGAAGTAGTGGAGGTGACAGAGAAATGGAATGATACCACCTGTAGTCACTTGCCTTGATGCTATATGGCCAGGAGGTGCAATTACTCTCTCATTCTTATTTTTACCTTCTTACTTGCCAACACTCTCTCACACTCAAAGTTAAAGGAGAGGATGCAAGGCCATGATGCCTCTTTCGCTCACCTCTTGAACAGAGTCGGTAGCAGGAACTACCAAGCCAGTACCCCAGAGCAGGAGTTGGGACCAAAGGGTGAAGACCATAAAGTTTTGAGAGAGGATGTGTGAACTCTTCAGCCAATCACCCTATGAACTCAGCTTGAATGCCACCACATGAACCATACCAAACAGAAAAAAGAACTATTTTCATAATTATAATTTTTCACCCTATAGCTGGTCACGTTGATGGGATGGAAATAACTTCAGGAATTTCCTGCTTTTAAATTCATAAACCAGTTCTATATTTTTTAAAGTAAATTGTAATCTTCATTCTTTGGTATCTAAATTAACTAGAGCTTCAACAGAAAATGAGGTTTTTTTAGTACCATTTTATTTTTGTATAAATAAAGTACAACTGATCTATTTAAAAATATTTGCCTATAAACATTGTTAAATATAATAAGATTCTTCTTTGACTGGGACCTTTGCTATCTACTGGTTTATAAATCAGTATATAAAATTGCATTTCTAATATACACATACTGTATCTAAACAAAAGTAGTCTATTTCACACAAACAGCTAATATTCTAGAGCTAAAAATGTACTAAGCCTAATATAGGAATTATTAGTTTATACCAACTAATTATCAGCATCAATATGTTCCACTTGCATTTCTAGTAACAATAATTAGGTTATTAAATTTCAAAAGGGTTCACAATGGTTCCCAGAATTGCATTCACTCTTGCAACTATTTGGTTTGACATGTAAACTCATACATGTACATTTATTTAACTCTTAATCTCTCTGGTGCATATCTCCTCAATGTTATTATCAGACCTCAAACTTAATATTTTTTATGCAAGCCTTACAAAAATTTAATAAAAAATAATTGAACTGAATTTCAAAAAAAATCAATCATAAGCCAGTGCCTGTTTTTTTCTGTTCAATTACAGACTAATATTCAGTTCCATTTGTTGTAAAAGTAAATTCCGAAGAAGGATAATTCTGTCAGTATTTGAAATAACTAAAATTTCATAATTCAAAGAAGACCAAATGTTTACAAATTTTAATGAGAAAGGAAGGATTTGAGAAATTGGAAAACAAATTATTATGAAATATTTCAGGGCAAGTATGTGCAAGCTTACACTTTAAGAATAATCTGAAAAAAATATTAAAAGTTTATTACTATACTGGATAGTATAAAATATATTTATACAATACTATATACCTTCTTTCCCTCCCCTTCAAATATGCAAAATGGTGAAGGGGTTCCAGATAAATAAGCACAAAAGGAGGAATGAGAATTGGAGGGATTCCAGATAAATAAGCAACAAAAGGAATAATGATAGCAGAACAGAAAGAATAAAATACAATTCAGGGCTGAAAGAGAGGTCCTTGGTGCTCCCTGAGCGTGGTTGTTTTCTTGCAGGCGTTTCATTATTTCTAAACTAGGTAACATCATCAGTGCTAGTCAGGAGTGGAGTTCCTGACCTGATGTTACCTAGTTTGAAACATTTATAGAAGCTTCTTGCAATTTACAGTATTTACTGTCAGATGTGACAATAACATTTTCAAAACATTTTTTTCCTTTGCTGTAATTCAAGCATGTGTTTTCTAAGAAATCAAAGATAAGGAGGACCACTCCAGAGTTCAGTTTCCTTAAAGTTAAGCACACAAACCAATCCTGGCTATAACCTGAAAGCTTATCTGGAGTCTTTGACATACTGTAATCCAAAGTAATAGCATTTACCTTTTATCATATTTCCGTTATTATATTTTATCATGTTCTGGAGAACATGGAAGATAGTAACAAATAAACAAAAATCCAGTAATTCTGCAAACCCATGTATTTGGAGGCTAAAGTCAAATAAGAATACTGTAATATTGAATAGGCATTGATTTGATACCACAGCCCTCAACTAGAAAGTTCACCAGTGCATCTGACCAAATCCATTATAGACAGAAACATTTGCAAATGAATGAGTTTTGGTTTCATAGTTTTTATATATATACTAATATTGTTATTAAAATGTACCTGAATGTACTATACAACCTGAAACTTTTTTTTTTTTACAAAAGCTTATTTTTTTCATTTTAAAGCTTACCTGATTCTGAATGAGAAACGTCTTGAACAGCCTTGACAGGGTTAAAGGATAAAACATCATCATCAAAGCTGATCAAATCTCCTTCTGCAGAAGTAATATTTTGTGTTGGAGATGGTACAATACTGCTTGGCAAACACTCCACTGGGGATCTAAAGGCATTTGATTGGGCAGCTATAGGGTGCTTGGGAACAGTACATGTTGGTTTCAGGGGAAGCATAGGAAGAGAAGGACTTTCAAAAGAGACTGACTTCTTGAGAACAAGTGGCCTAGGAGCAGGAATGGGAACTTTTCTCTGTCCATCAATATTTTCCAAAGTTGATCCACTTCCTGAATTAAGGAGCCCATTGCTATTACTCTTTACAGTCATTAATGTTGGCTTCTTTGGCAATTCAGGCTTAGTTATAATGTTGCTCCCAACTTCCTCAGACTGAAGGGGCTTCTCTTGGGAGGTGGCTTTTTGTCTGCTTTCTGTCCAAGACTCCCATTCTCCTGATGCTCTGTTAACGCCTGGCTTTGGTGCCACTACAGGCTTTTTTGCACTAATGATAGGTTTGGGGCCTAATGAGCGTGGAGATACTTCTGGTTTCTTGGTTATTCCTGAAGTTTCAATGTTCCCTTGCATTTCAAATGATTTAATCCGTGATAATACATTACTTTGGTTGTTCTCTGTATCCATGCTGTCCATTACTATATGACTTTCCTTAAGGCTACTGTCTAGTAGGGACATCAAAGGATTAGATAACTCATCATTTTCGGTCCTTGATGGGCTAGTTTGTTCCTGATTGTTTGTTTGATTGTCTTTAGCCACTGGTTTCAGATTGCCTTTTGATCTTGGTTTTGGCACAGGATGTACTCCAGCATTAGACTTCTCTTGAGATGTCTGGTCTTCTAAAATAACTAAGAGTTGTTCATTTATGGGAAGATTGTTGTTTATCAGAGATGATGAAGGTCTGGATGGCTTCTGAGAAATATGTAGAGCTGTAAAAAGCAATGTACATATACAATAGGTTTCACTGAAAGATTGCAACATCAAATAACACATTAGGCCAGTGGTACTCAATCTTTTCTTCACCATGGTATTTAAAATACCTTTTGTGGCCACGGACCATGGTCACAGACCACCAAGACTTAACTCAACATTTATATCAGAATATTTCTTCAAGATTTCACAGACTTCCTGTGATGACATCACGGCCCCCCAGGGGTCCATGGACCACAGGCTGAGAACCACTGCACTAGGCTAATCATTTTTAAAATAAGTATTGAATAGCATCATCCCGCAGTCATAGAATCAGTTTAATTATCTGCAGAATATGATATCAGTGCTAAAAGCAAATCGATTATAAAATTTCACCTAAGAACCTATAGAAATTGTATATTGTGTCCAAATATATTTTGAGAACATATGCAAAAATTATCTTTCAAACTTTGGTCAGTATCTACTAAAATAATTGTGCCATAAATTCCAATAAAATATGCTTCAGAAGTACTTTTACTTGACTTAGATAATTAATTAACTAAATGACTCAGATAATTCATTCATAAGCTAGAATTTATTTAATTTGAGAAAAGTTTTAATTAGATTATATTTTAACTAAGCCTATTTATGTTTATTTTTCACTACTATATCTTAACCAGATATGACTTTTAAATTGTCTGTGCATTAGAATTTACTTGCTGATAAACAGTTTGTGTAAATAAGATTTTTTAAAGTATTTTAGTCATTTCAATCATGATAATCAACTGTGCATATGTAACATTGATGGATTGTTTCACTGGTGGAATACAAGATGCATTGTGGGTTCATTTTTTATGACAGTGTTGAGATATACACCTTCGGCACATAAATTTTGTTAATAAAAATTACTGTAGATTTCTTTTAACTAGAAAAATCTGTTTGCAAAATATGATCTTTAGTTAAATATTTGTTCATTTCTTTAAGTAACTGGAAAATTATTTTCAGTTTGCAAGAAGTTTGGAATTTCAAGTTTGGATATTATAGGCAAGAAAGATCTTTTCCTCAAGGTCATATTTTATAATTTATTTTTTATACATTTTTAACTTCTGAAAAATATGTTTGAGTTATATTCCCCTAGATTTTCAATTACCCAGTACTTTTCAATTACCCAATACTCAATATCTAATTGTATGACTGTGCCCTGGTAGCATACATTACATGTTATTATATATACCAATGCCATCTTATTTCAGTTGTGTCAAGCCATATAAATAATAGCTGAAACCACAACATATATTTTGCATAATATAGCTATCAAAAAAAAAAAAAATTCTATCCAATACAATCCTTTTAAACATCATCAAACTAAAATTAACAGGAACATACCTGGAGTATTTTTGCATTCAGAAAGAATGGACAGATTATTTTTCACATTTATTCCTGGCAAATTGCTGATTATCTCTTCTGGAAAGTCAGTCTGTGTTGAAGATGTAGTAGTACATCTAGAATTAGCAGCACAGGTAGCATTATTATTGCTGGCTGGGATGATTGGCACTTGATTGATCTCTTTGATTACCTGCTCATATGAAGGTGGCTGAAAAATAAAAATACCAAATGTACACCACACTATTCATGTTAACAATTCAGCATTTATAAATGTATGAAATCCTAGTCCATGTCCTAAATTCTTTTTTAATAGTAATTTTATTAAAAATTCCAGCTATGATAAAAAACTAATACAAACTAAAAAATAAAAGAAAAAGAAAAAATAGAAGGTTCAAAAAAGAAAAAGGAAATACAAATAGGAAAAATAAGAATATGACAAACAAAAAGGAATATATAAAGAAATGATATCTCCCTTTATCACAAGCATAAACTATTTTAGTTAACTTATTATCTTCTTTTAAAATATATTTGTTATTCCCATATCCCATCTATTATCTAAAAACAAATCCTTAAACCTCACCATTTCAGTCCTGATCAGCTAATGTTCATTAAGAGTTACCAGCTATAACAACATATCTATTTTAATCATGATTACATAAACCAAATTCATATTCCTTCCTTTTACTTTTAACAATCTTGATTTTTAGTCCCTTCAAATCATGCTCTAAAACTTTATTTCTTTTCATTTTTTCTTCATTTTTTTTCTCCTGAAATTCTTCAAAGCCTTAAGAAGCATCTTTTGTAAATACAATATAAGAAAATTCTCCAGGTCACTCTCTTGGTTTGTTATGTATGTATCACTATTAATTATTAAGGCATCCACTGATTTCTTTTGTATGTCCAGTGTAAAATCTTTTTTCATATCATTTTGTCATTTAGATCATCAAATTCATCTTCATATCAGCCTCAGTCCTATCTGGTAAAACTTGTTCCTCTTCCTTAACATCTTTTAAATACAGTCTATCTGTAGAGGACACTCTTAAAATTAACTTCTGGGTCTATTGTTCAAAATAGTATCTTTAATATGTCCAATATTAAAATATTTTACTGCATCCTGTTTTAGTAAGTCAAATTTAAGCATTCTTCTCCTTTAATTGTAATCTTTAGTTCCTTTTGGTTCCCTCTAATGTCCAAGCATCAAAATGCTATTGTATCATTATAAAAAAAAACAACAATTCAAAACCAAAGCATTTCCCCATGAGGACTCTTATCTGGACCCTTAATCCCTTTGTAATCTTCTAAAATCAAAGTTTTACTTTTTCCATAAAAGTTTTACTTTTATGCTGTTTATTCCAGAAAAAAATTAAGGCCATAAACTTGTATTTAATACTTATTTTGCTAAGGATTGATGGAAACTCAGTGTAATGGAACAAATGGGTGACCTCGAAGAAAGAGAAGAGATGCTGCTTAGGAACCAATCAAATAAAAGCCCAAGTCATTTTATGCTCAGAAGAAACTAAGGAAGGATCCACCCTAATGGAGGAAGCAGTTAAAAGTGAAGGATACAAGTTTGTACTTTCAGACTCTATTAATGTAGCCTTGCAAAGTAGATTTAGCTTATCTATTCATGTTTCCTGTTTGATTTATCCATGAGGGTTGATACTCACTGTACAATTTGTCAGTTCCTAATAACTGAAAAGCAGTTAACAAGCAATTTCCAAAACTGATTAATAAAAGAAGTATGTGAACTTAGTTTCTTTTGAAGGCATCAACTGTGGTTATGGCCATAATTTAGTCCAAAATTTATGTTGTTACGTGTTTTGAATTTTGCCCCATTTTACAACCATTCTTGCCACAGTTGTTAAGAGAATCACTGCAGTTGTTAAATTAGTACACAGCTGTTAAATGAATCTGGCTTTCTTATTGCCCTTGCTTGTCAGAAGGTTGCAAAAGTTGATCACATGACCCCAGAACACTGCAACCATCATAAATATGAACCAGTTGCCAAACATCTGAATTTTGATCATGTGACCAGCGCGATGCTGCAATGGTCATAAGTGTGAAAACGGCCAGAAGTCACTTTTTTCAGTGCTGTTGTAACTTTGAACAGTTACTAAATGAACTATTGTAAATCAAGAACTACCTGTACTCCCTTGTCTCCCAGACCTCCAAACTGCAAGAGACTGCAGGCTTATAGTTGCCTCATGAGAAGCAATTGTCTGAAGAATTTATGGGCAATCTCAAATCCTTTCCTTTTTCAGAGAGGAATTTCAAAAGGAAGTCTACCTTCTGGCTTTTTATTATGTTGTGATCATCAGTTCTATTTTTTGCCTCTTCAGTTCGCCATTTCTTCCCCTGAACTCACTGTCCGTGTCCTAAATGCAGTTAACAATGAATTCTGATACTACAGTTATTTCACTATATTATAATGCTCAAACAAACATCAACTTGAACCAAAGAGGAAATCCTGTGCTTCCTCACCTCTGCTGGAACAAGTTCACTGGCTCTCCAAGGTGTCTGGCTATGAGTTGACTGGAACAGTAGCCCTTGTTGAGGGACACGGTTTCCACCTGGAAACCAGGAGGATGGTCCAAGTGGCTCAGCTGCAACTATTGTGATTTCAGGGCGTCTGGATGGGGAAAAAAGAATAAAACCAAATTCAGTAATTTATGGTTACACAATATTTGGAAAGTGATTGGGTTTTTCTAATTCAATTGCTGGGAAACACCTTTTTTTCATTCTTCAATACATTGGTGTCCATAGATAAGTCCATTTACCACCTTATGTTTCTGTTGCCTATATCTAAGAGGCCAATCAAATCTCCAACGTTCTTACAATTGGCAAGAATTCAATTTTTGAAGTTTTGAAATATGCACACAGATTTACTTTAACCATGGTTATCCAACCTTTTTGTTTGCCTGCACCACAATGAAGAATTATCTTGGGCTGAATATAAAATATGTAATATAGTTAATGTATATGAATCAAAAACTTCATTTATTTTTCTATATTTTTTATTACCTTGTGGAACTGTATTATTAGATGTCCATGTCTATTTATGGCCCATGAGCTGCAGGTTGGGCATTCCTGCTCTAAATAATCAGACAATATAATTTTGGGTATTTAAGACATAAAATATTGTAGAGTCCACAAAAATTGATAGTATCCTGTATGTCCAATCTCAACAGACTTGATTTACACTTTGTGATAACAGCATTCATGCACATAACAAATCCTTTCACCCTAGCCATTTTTCCCAATATTTTGGAAAATGATAAAGTCACTTGTCTTCTATCAAGGCTATAATTGTTAATTTATTATACATTTTTAATATCAATATTCATTTTAACTGTATTTTTAGTTTAGGTTATATTATGCTTTTAATCATTAGATGTCATCCGATTGTTGCAGAATTAGCCAGAAAAAATAGAAATTAAATAAATAAAAGAACAAAGTACTTGAAATTATATGAGTTCTTCCCATCCCAAATCTCTTTTTCAATTAATGCAGTCCAATGAATATGCCACAGAAGACAGGATCGATTTTAAAATAAAATTTCCAAAGAAAATGTATTTAAATCTATGCAACATATGTAATAAAAGATAACCGATGCCATATTTAGATACCCAATATCAACATTTCATTTATATGTCATAAGTCATCTCTTACACTTATTTTATGACTAGAATAATTACAAATGGAGGAGTGATTATTACCATACCTTCTTTCTCTTTGCTGTTCACTGTGATACGTTGTCCGAGAAGCTAAATAAAAAAAGACAAACAATTCATTTTTTACCACTGCTAACATAATATTTAAATTTGTGTTTCCAAAAATTCTTCAGAAATGATTATTATCTATAAGTGATTATCAAAAGAATAATTAATTAAATTATTTAATACAAAACACATGATTAAAGTGTTTTTGAGTCTAGCATTTGATCAGCATCTTCTTATGGCGCTGAGATTTAAGGAAGTTTCATTAGACATACCTTATAGTTCATGAGGCAATATATAGAGAATTCAAGATTAGTCCCACAATATTAAAAAGTAAGTATATATGCTTGATTTAACATTCACATATACCTGATCAAACTTCATTTTAGTACAAAGGCAAAAAGTATGCAAAACATCCACACAGTCAATTAAACCATAAGAACTTTGGCTTAGCATTATTAAGTGAACCACTTCAGGTTTATAAATCAGAAATTACCTAGTGATCCATCATCATATATATTCATTATTACTACAAATGAGTTGAAGTGAATTTTCAACAACCATGGTTAAATGACTTAGCATGCTATATGAACCAAAAAAATTATGTGACGGATTCTGTCAATTTGTCCTACTTTCCTGAGACCCCCATTTCAGGGTCTGTGCTTTCAAATGACAAGGGAAAAGTGGACTGTCATTTCCAGTAAGAGACACCATCATTCCAACCATAACCTCCGTAAGATTCAGACAATATTACTACTAATAAAAAAATAATGCTTATGTTAGGTAGTTATATTAGAACACATTTCATTATGTAAAATGACTTAACTATAGATTTTCTCATTATATACCTTATTAAAATAACTGAAATTTTATTTGAATGAAATCATTTGCATTTATCGTATATAATTAAAATAACAAATTAGAAAGAATAGTCTCCAGATAACATGATTTAGCAGAATATCTTGTTTGATTATGCAGCAGCAAATTATTCTAATTACACCATTTCAAATTCATAGCAGCAAAGCACCAGGTGGGGAAGTGAGAAAAGACATACCTCTTCTACGGGGCATATTTGAGGTGCACTATTCATGAGTACTAAAGAAGAAAAAGAAGGGTTACAGAAGAAGATAAAGAAAGAGAAAAAAGAACAAACCAGGTGAATAGTAAAGATGCATTAGACTGTCTTTGTTAGTCAGATAAGGGTATCATAGTATTATTTCCCTCACAAAATGAACTCTGGCAGTGTTTGAATGCCAGTTTTAAAATTCAAATTTGGCTTAAAAAAATAACCAGCAGCTTTGTACTGTATCTATTTAAACAGCAGATTTAAACAATTTATTTTGAAGTTGTTGGTACATTTTTTTCCTGACTATTCAACACTCATGTACAGATAGTCCTCAACTTATGACCACAATTGAGCCCAAAATTTCTGTTGCTAAGTGAAACATTTGTTAGGTGAGTTTTGCTCCATTTTACAACTTTTCTTGCAATAGTTGTTAAATGAATCACTGCAGTTGGTAAATTTGTAACATGATTGTTAAGTGAAACTGGCTTTCCTACTGCTTGTCAGATGGTTGCAAAAGGGTATCACATGACTCCTGGACACTGCAACCATCATAAATATGAGTTAGCTGCCAAGCATCTGAATTTTGATCACGTGACCACAAGGATGCTGCAACAGTCGTAAGTGTGAAAAACAGTCATGAGTCACTTTTTTCAATGATGTTGTAACTTAATAGGAGATAGTAGTATTAAAAATTTCACTGTTCTACAATGGCAAAATGTTGTTTTCTCTTAGTAAACATCAGTTTTGCAACAGATGTTCATGTTTCCTTATTACTGACTTTTTCTGGGAACAATGCATATTCCTTTTATACTCTCCTTCAGTGTCGGAGGACAGACTACCTGCAAAATAGCCAGCACCTATAGCCCAGCAATGTGTGGCTATAAAAGATGAGCAGACAGATAGCTGGGTATGGTGGTTTTGGTGTGGGGGTGAGAGAGAAGGTGGTTTGTCCTCGTTTGGGAAACTAAAATAGGCTGAAGCAGCATAAGGCAAATATAAGAGTTACTGTTCTTTTGAAGGAGGGCTTACAAAGAAAAGTCATGAAGGAACAGAACTTGTAGTAAAATAGGGGAAGAATGGTATAGTAAACTGATTACTAGCCCTTGAGTACTTATAGGTGTGTTGCCTAGAGGCCAGGTGAGGTTATGTTGTCCCTCTGGGGTTTTGGACATTCAGATAAACAGATTTATCTTTGAGAAACAGAATCTCTCTCTTGTTTTTATCATAATCTATCACTGTTTTTAAAAGATAAAGGCTCACTATGCTTCATATAAATCTGCACATAAAGAATCAAACTTTACTGAGAAAACTTTCAGTCAAGATCCATGCATAAATAAATATAATTTCTGCTTGTAAANNNTTTCCCTGCCCGGGAGCGCCGCGCATGCGTGGTTCCGCCCCCTGCGCCGGCCGAGGCGTAGCTGGCAAGCGGCAGAGACGGAGCAGGCCGACCACCAGCTGGCCCAGCCC
Organism: Protobothrops mucrosquamatus; assembly: GCF_001527695.2. Lineage (NCBI taxonomy): Eukaryota > Metazoa > Chordata > Lepidosauria > Squamata > Viperidae > Protobothrops > Protobothrops mucrosquamatus. Next base: position 49,123 of record NW_015386776.1, on the reverse strand, counting down.
AAGGGAGGTAAGGCACCCGCCGGAAAAGGGGGAAAAATGGTGGACAAAAAAAATGGCGGACAAAAAAAATGGCGGACAGCCTTGCTTGGTGACCCCCATGAAATGGTCGATCGACCCCAAATGGGGTCCCGACCCACAGGTTGAGAACCACTGTCTTAGTGTAACTTATCTAATCTGATGATATATTTTCCCTCAGGGATATGGAATTATACTTACTGAAACCTAATAAATGCCAAACCATTTCTTTTACATACATACAAACAGTGTCCAGGTTAAGAATGTCCAACTTAAAGGCAACTCCTAGATATAAATGGGCTACCTATTACTAAAACTTTCTTCCTTGAGTTGATAAAGCTCTGAAACTGTGTAATGATTTCAGATATCCCTGAAGCCACACTATTTTAATATACTGAGTTTCCCCGAAAATAAGACCCGGTCTTATATTTTATTTGCCTCCAAAAGAGGTATTAAGTCTTATTTTCAGGGGATGTCTTATTTTTTTTAGTTTCGCCTTGCGTCAGCGGCAACAACAGCCCCATCCAGCAGGAGCCCGTGTGGCTGCCGCTGGCCCACTTCTTCTGTGGCAGCTCACTGCTACTCACGTGTGCCACCCCAGCCTCCATTTCGCCGGCAGAGTCTTTGAGGAAAGGCCTCTGCAGTCAAGAGCGGAGGCCAGGAGGGGGCAACATGTCACCCCGGGGCTCCGTTCTTGGCTGCAGAGGCCTTTCCTGAAGGCTTCTGCCAGTGAAACGGAGGCCGGGGGTGACACACGGAAACGGCAGCAAATGGCCACAGAAGAAGTGGGCTGCTGGAGGCCATGTGGGCTCCTGCTGGATGGGGTTGTTAGTGCCGCCGCAGCGAGGTGAGGTAGGTGTCAGGGAGTGGGACATCTGGGGCCCTGAGGTAAGTGGGTGCAGGGTGTATGGGGCAGCTCCAGTCCTCCCCCACCTCACCTCGTGGCAGCAGCACCATGAACAACCAGACGGAATGGGTGGGCAGCCAGCTGCGCAGGGTCTTAACTAGGGCTTATTTTGGAGGTAGGGCTTATATTAGGTGTATGCGTAAAAATCAAGCTCGTTTTATTTTCGAGATAGGTCTTATTCTCGGGAAAACATGGTACAGTGTGTTTTCAACAGTTTTCAACAGTTCCAGAAAACACTGCACAGCTTCAGTACTTCATCAGCTCAGAGAAGGAATTCAATCTGTCAGTTTTAGTAATAGGCAGTTCATTTGCAGTAATACGCAGTCCAACCTAAAGACAAATTCAGGTTAAAGACAATTAGGGAACAAAACTTCCTAAACCAGAGACTGTACTTTTCCCCCATCAACCTTCTCTGTTCACTTTTCCAAACAAAACTATTGTAAGCATGTATACAGTAATTGTGTGCATCCTTTTGTAAAAGCTACCAGCATATTCCAGAGTGGCACAGAGTCATCTTGTAGGGGAGATAGGTGGCATAAAAATTTAGTAAATAATAAATAAAATATCCCTGTATGCATGCTTGTGTGCATGTAAGTTGTACATATTTATATATAATAACTTTCAGTAAAATTGCTGCATAAGCACTCACCAGTATGTCACATACTGTCTGAACTACTACATTCTGGGAAGAGGTAATAATATTTTAGATCATCTCATGAAATGTTGTCTTGTTATTAAAGATTTCAATGGAAATAATTGTTTATATTTGTGCATAGAGAAAGTGAGCAAGCAAGAAAATGCTTGTTTATAGATAAATTACCTATAAAGGAAAACATTCCTTCTATTCTAAACAAAAAGAAACAAATATATAGAGGGGGATACAACCAATTTCAATATGTGCACAAATGTTCATCTGTACACATGCTCACACAGTGTGTTCAATGGGACTAAACAGGACAAATGTATAAAAAGGGGAAAGAGATGAGAAAACTTACAGTGCTATCACAGATAACAAAATCACAAACTTCTGTGCACTCTGGAAAAGGGTTTTACACTTCCAATGTATGTAATTGTTTTTGCTGAAATATTATCCCAATTAAGGGAAAACTTGAAAAAGAGACAAACTTAATTAATAGAGACAAACATTTTTAGGACAACTATTAATGTCATTAATAGTTGTCCTAAAAATATCTTCTGAAAAAAACTCTAATCTTGAGAAACTTTGGTTCTTTTCTTTAGAACCCTCAAAAAGCTGGGAAAAGTTACTTTGATTGGAAAATTGAAAAATGGTTACAGGAAACATGGAAAGTAGCTTAGTAAAATTGTATTTATATATATGACAATTCCATACAAGCAATAATGTTAGTTTGAAGTAAAAAAATGTGAGAATTTGACAAAAATGCTTAAGAGTAAAAGGGATGAAAAGGAAGTGAAACAGTATTAGTTTATCAGACTCAATTTAGTCTGCCACATATTTATATTATCTAGAACATTATAATTTATCATTAAGCTTGAATTAATATAGTCATACGTCTTCTTATGTGGTTGTGCTCCCTTAGAAAGAGCTAGTGCATAATTTGTGGGTCCTCCAGGACTTTCAGCTGCTGTTGGAATAGCTGATGAAACCTGTACTCAGGGTAGCTTTTATCTAGTTACAGCTACCCTGCCAGGTGCTACTCTGTCTGGAGCCAGAAGTACAGGCAACAGTCGCTCATGCCATCATTTCACTGTTGGAATACTATTATACATTCTACATGGGACTGCCCTTGAAGAGCATCCCAAAACTACAACTGGTGCAAATTGTGGCTATGCACATGCTAAAGAGATTATAAGCATAGTTCTAAAGCACCAATTATTGTAGGAGCTATACTGGATGCCATTCTGTTTCTGGTTGCAGTTCAAGGTGCTACTTATCACTTTTAATCTCCTCATGGCAGGAATCCTGGTTATCTGTTGAATGATAGAACCAATCCATTGAACCAAAGCATTTGTGCAGAGAACATTTGCTGAGAGGTCCAACCCATATGAAATATAAGTGGAAGACATTCAGAAGCAGGCATTTTCTGCAGGGCTCTGTTGAGTAGAACGGGGTTGTTCTGTCCCAGCCTACGTACGTCCTTGTTACTTCACAAAGACAACCCCTCTTTTAACAGTAGACTGGAAAATAAACCCTTTTTATTTGAGTTACAGACCTGATAATTGTCCCAGAAAAACAAAGCAACAGAGCACTTTTCCAATGATGACCTTGTCCAAAAGCAAAAACGGAGCACGAGTCAAACAGGAAATAACTCACAGACAAAATAAACAGACCATGATCTCTTGACTCTGAAGTTCTTTGCAAACAGTTGCCTCCAGCAACCAGCCCTGCCCACACATTCCCTTTTTTGTTACGCAGCCCCCAAGGCGTGATTTCTCACTGCTTTCTCCTCCTTCCCTGGAGTCGCCCCATTGCCTCCCTCTGTCCTACTCGTGTAGCCTGTCTACGTTTACGAGCGTCTCTGAGGTCTTCCAGCTGTGCTTCCTCCGAATCCGACTCAGCTTCCCAGCACAGCTGGCTCTCAGTTTGATCACGAGTGGAAGGACCAGTCTCTTCATTAGTTTGTAAGTCCTGCAGCTCATCAGAACCTCCCTCCGACTCTGATAGCTCTCCAGGCCCCTCCTCCTCCTCCTCCTCCTCCTCCTGATTCCCCAGACTCAACTGCCGGGATCACAGGCTGGCACTGAATCACAAGGGTCTCCAACCAGGCAACATGTGAAACCACACACACACACTGGCCCATTGAGAAACCGCCCTCCATGGAACCAGTCCCTGGCATCCAAAAGGTTGGGGGCTGCTGGAGTAGAACACTATATCATAATATATAGAATTTGTGCCTGGATCTTCACAACCCTGGGGTAAGGGATAATTGTGCCTGTGGTGAACAATGGTGGTGCTATTAATAAGGTATACAATTCTTGATTATAATATGGAATTTGTATTATTGTTATGATTATCAATTAATATTTATGCATTTGCTGTTACTATTATATAAGTGTTGCTTTATAAACTTATATTTATTCATTTGCTGATAATATAAGCTGTTGATATTGTAAGCTGCTTAGATTTGCACTGATTGCTATGACATAAAACCACCAAAAATAAACAAATCTTTCAGCTATTCAAATAACTCTAAGATCAAACAAATGCTAATAATATCCCCCTGTGCTGTATCACAGTATAGTTTACAATCACTAAATATAATGACATAGTTTCAAGTTCACCTAAAAAAGAAATAGAGTATTATTTTGTCATTTATTAGACAGAAGAAGCAAGAACCAGATTCTTTTCCTCTAGATTCCAGATTAGTACTTCTTCTATCAGCTTGCTTTTAATTCTGGTTCAGAATTAACATTAAACCATAATTTAGCATTACAATTACAAGTCATAGCAAGTCTTACAACAATTATTTTTTCTTCCTTTACAAAGAGAATTTTTGAAAAAGTTTGTTAACTATAAATTTCATCATCATCCAAATTCAAAGAAATGATAGCCAATTTCATATTTTAATTTATGGTAGTGACATGTTCAACCAATTATTGAGCCATGGGGGTGCAATGGTCAGAAGGCAGTACTGCGGGCTACTTCTGCTGACTGCCGGCTACCTACAGTTTGGCAATTCGATTCTCACCGGCTCAAAGTTGACTCAGCTTTCCATCCTTCTGAGGTCGGTAAAATGAGGACCCAGATTGTTGGGGGCAATATGCTGACTCTGTAAACTGCTTAGAGAGGGCTGTAAAGCAATGTGAAGCGGTATATACATCTAAGTGCTATTGCTATTGTTCAGATTATTTAGAGAATATAAATCAAACACTACCGTGTTTCCCTGAATATAAGACAGGGTCTTTTTTTTTTTGCCTCCAAAAGAAGCACCAAGTCTTATTTTGGGGGGATGTCTTACTTTCCTATGGCACTGACAGCCCCGCCCAACAAGTCCACTTCTTCTGGGCCTGAAGGAGCAACTTCATTCTGCAGCTGCATTTTGGCCTGCATTTTGCAGTCAGGCCTTTCTGGAAGGCCTATGCAGCCGAGTACCTTGGCTGCAGAAGTCTTGCAGAACCGAGCTATGGATTGAATTCCTAGCTCGGTTCTTGGCTGCCCAGGCCTTCTGGAAAGGCCTGTGACTGAGAAATGCAGGCCTGGCTGCAAGGTATGTGGGTGTGGGGGGCATGGGGCAGATTCACACCCCTACCCCCGCCCTAGTTTGATTTTTAATTGTGTGCCTCGCCCCAAAACTAGGGCTTATTTGGGGGGTAGGGCTTATATTAGATCCACCCCCCAAAAATCAAGCTAGGGCTTATTTTTGGGGTAGGCCTTACTTTTGGGGAAATACAGTATAAAGTGCAGATAATATAAAACAGAACTTCTGATATCTTTCTCTCAAACTTGCTGGAGAAAAGAAATGAGAAATACAAGTTCAAGCATCTTCTTCTTTCATAAAATGACTAAATAACAAGCACTGCAATCCAGCTCAGGTTTTTATACTAAAAAATGAGAATGAAATATAAGCAAAGAAATACGTATAAAGTACTCTACCTTATCAACATTTTTTCTTTAAACAAGTATGTTCGGTGGGAAGAGCAACAACTGATCTGAATAATTTAACTCATTTTTTTTAATCAAAATATGTTGCATGCAACTTACATAATTTTGATAAATTATCATGAATTCCATTTAAAAGAACTCAAAAAGAAACAAATATATCTGTTAAACTAAAGAATCAGGTCATGTATAATGATGATAGTCAATCCTAGAATTTGAAATATCTATGACAGACAGATCAGGGAAGAAACACAATATATCTGCAATGGTTAATCAACTTACAAATAACATTAAAAGCACCCGCAGTCTGTTTAATGAAAATGTTAAATGTTCATCTCTTAGGCATTCATCAGGTGGATATAATAGACCAAAAATCTACTTACTTCTCTTGATTGCTGCTTTAATAGATGACAAGGGACCTTGGCTTAAAAAATGAAAAACAGAACAAAAATATAATTTACACATTATACAAAAATACAGATCATTCGATAGAGAATTATTCAAAAACATTGCTTATGATAGTCCTCGACTTAAAACCATTTTTAATGACCATTCAAAATTACAACAGCATTGTAAAAATGAGTTATGACTCTTTTTCACACTTAGGACTGTTGCAGCATTCCTGTGGTCATTTGATCAAAAGTGAGATGCCTGGCAACTGGCATGTATTTATGATGGTTGCAATGTCCCACGGTCATGTGATCACCTTTTGTGACCTTCTGAAAAGCAAAGTCAATCGGGAAGCCATATTCACTTAATGACTGTATTTCTAACTAAACAATTGCAGTCATTCACTTAACAACTATGACAAGAAAGGTCATTAAAATAAGGCAAATTTCACTTAACAACCCCTTGCTTAGCAATGAAAATTTTGGGCTCGAGGACTACTTATAGTCATTATTGCAAATGAGGAGATTTGCAGAAAAATGGTAAAATTTTCCTTCTTCACTGACTGACTGAAACCAATTATGGAAAAGAGAACTACAGGGATTGTCACATGTCTACAAGAAAACATTCAGTTGTTTACCAATTTATCAGTTATTTCAGGATATTGGCATTTGCATACTGACAATAGTTTCAATGCACCAAAATACAGAAATATGGGTAGAAGTGATGCTTTTAGTACTAACTCTGCACTAACTTGATATATACTCTATGAAGCTGTAGTATGGGTTTGACTGGTTATGCTTTACTGTTGTGAGAACTCAGTCTTCATGTTTGATGGCTAATCCAATTTAATATAAACCTGTTTAAGTCAACCACAATTTAGTATGCTAGTTGAACTCATTCATTTTGTCCTTTATTATATCATCCCTGAAATGAATAGATAAATATTTATGCAGGCATATACTTTGGGTTTTTTATTTCTTTTCTTTTGTTTTACCTGGGATAAATATATATTGGTAAAATATATTATTTTACTATATTTGAGATATAGTCCAAAATCCAGAAACCAATTTAGGACAACGAGAATCATCACATACAGGCAAATTCTGATGCTCCAAATCAATTATTTCCAGCAGCCTAGATATATAGGTCAAGATTATGAACAACAAAAAGGAGGAATGTAAAGTTCAATTATTTGACTACAGATAAAGCATGTTTGATATTTCTAGTAACGCTTAAAAAGACTTTTTGATGAACTATGATTGAAAAGAGAATGATTTCTGGATTGTGTTTAGATAAAGACTGGCTATGAGGATGGGGTTTTTTTAAGTTGTAACATTAAAATAGGTAGAAAAGTTAGTATATTAACTTATGTTGGTGTGATGAAGGTTGAAAACCACTTTTTGTTATTGTCTTTGTTGCCTTTTTCTTTTTGTTTTCTCTTTTTTTTCTTTTTCTGCACCTCCTGAGCTTTTTTATCTTCTAGCTTAGTTTGCATTAATTTTAACTATGTTTATTAAAAACTTCAATAAAATTACTAACTAAAAAACAGAATCCTTTATATGATTACTCATTTAACCCTTCCAGGGACTGGTAACTAGAGAAAGTAATTCTATATAAAAGTAACATGATCTATTTTATGTTCTACTGCAGTGGTGGCGAACCTATGGCACACGTGCCAGAGGTGGCACTCAGAGCCCTCTCTGTGGGCACGTGCGCCATGCCCCAGAGATGGCAACCGTCCCTCTTCAACCAGCCGCCCGCTAACTCGCCGAAGTCCCACGTGGCTGGATGCATCCCAGCACCCATGCGCTCGCTGGCCTCTGTGTGCAGGGGCCGATGGTGTCAGGCAGCAGCCGCCCCGGCCCCTGCCTCACCTTGCCCTGTGACAATAGCACCCCCGCCCTGCCTCGCCTTGCCTTGCCTTGCCTCTCCCCGCAGGACGAGCCTTCTTCCCACTGCCCCACCTGCCAGAGACCCCCTGGATCTCCCCCAACCCTGCCCGGCTCCCACAGGCGTCCCTCCCCACAAGCAACATTGAGGTGATCACGCCCACCTTGGCCACACCCAACCAATCTGCCATGACCACCACAGCCATGCCCATCCAGTGGGCCATGCCCACCTGGCACCTGGCGATAAATAAGTGGGTTTTGGGTTGCAGTTTGGGCACTCGGTCTCTAAAAGGTTCACCATCACTGTTCTATTGTTTTAATCTGTATAGCTTTATTTTGATCTACTGCATGCTGAGCTTTAGCAAAAAATAAAAATAAAAAACAAAAGGCAACCCTAGAACAGTATGTACAATAAAACAGCTGTCACCACAAACATTTAGTTTCTCTGGTTATTATTAAAGCAATAAATTGCACATAGTTTTTGCAAAATATCTATGAAGCGTTATTTTAAAATTTTCTGGGCAGCACCAAGAGGATGTTGATAATTTGGTTGCTGAAGTCCACATAATACAATGTTAACTGACATATTATGATTCTCTTTCCCTCTTATATTTTTATCCTGAAATATATTTCACATTAACTTGAAAATTCTTCAACTAAATTGATCTGTATAATTTTATTGTGCTTCAGTAATGAAGTCTAACTGAAAACAGATTAATGCATATACTATGAGGGAGAATAATACAGGAGGAAAAAAGCCTGTTTAACAGGTTATACATTACCCAAGAATGAGAGGCAATAGGTCTAGAAGTTGTAGTAGAACATTTATTTTTACTTTTTATTTCCTATTTTCCTATTCAATGCATCATATCACTTCAGCAACCCTTCTGATCCTTTCAAGTCATCAAGAGAAGAAAAGAGAGGCAACCATTCTCACTTTACAGCTTCTAACCCTTTTTAAAATCTGAGCTGACTTGATCAGCAACTCCAGAAGTGAAGGCAAACAACAGAGTGTCCCTTGCGGATTAGGTGTGTTTTCTACTATAATTTTGAAGATGCCTGCTCTGAGTAGGAACAAATAACCTCTTCTCTTTTTAAGCAGAAATACAGAAAACTGAGAAGAAAGAATATTTTTGTGGAAATTTCTGAAGTGGGAAAAATAATTTTTTTGTAGGCATTATAAAATCTACCAAATGTGATAGAGTTCGTTTCTAAAAAGATGCTTACAAAAGGACCTTTAATTTTTTTGTCACCTATTGTCAACAACAACACCATATGCTCATCACTGTTTTAATTCTCTTAAGTTCTTAATTCCCAAGCACAAACAAGAAAAAAAAAACTTCATGAAAGCATCTGCAATTGTTCTTATAATAACAGAGGAGGTTAAAAATCCCTATGATTCTGTTATCTCACATAGGAGTGAATCACTGACTTGTTTTCTGGATCTTCATCTATTCCTCATTTGAAACTATGAGGATATTAATGATGAATTATCCTTCATAAAATTAGTTTTGTTCTTAAATACTAGCTCTCCCAGATGGGCAAATTAGTTTGGGGTTTCAACATAAAATAAGGCACAACACTGTATATTTCAACGTTGTACAGTATAGCAATATGATAAAAACATTAAATTAAATTATTATGGGTTCCAATACAACAAAAGCGAAAATAGGATAGCAACACATTTATTGTTGAAGCATTAATGCTATAAAACAAATGTGTTTGGAAATAAGCTTTGTGGATCAGAATCTAAACAATTTTAAAACTTCACACTTTTAAGTTTTTAAGATCCAGAGAATCCATTCCAGCAGTTCTTCCATATTTTATACTAGATTATTTTCAGATAAAATCTTTATAAAAGGAAGAATCTCTTCTACAAAAACATTATTTTTGTGTTCAGTAACAGCTTGTTCCAAATTCTCCTTGACTCAACTGAGTTACACCCTTTATACATTTTGAAGTACAAACTTGTAAGAGTGACCATTTATGAATATGCAATGTGCAGACATTCTAAATTAGTGTGATACAACCACACCTCTTCTAAACTTGTTTTTCCAAATGCAATAGTATAGTGTGCAGAGCTATAGTAACAAAATGTTTAATGTTGTTATCCTGTCTCTAATTGCATTTCTACTACATTACATTGAAGAAAACAATACTTGTTATATCCTAACACAAAACTCTTACATCTTAACCCATGATTCACTCATGAAATGCAATCACATTTTTAAGTGCTGACCAACATTTACCTTCATTTGTACATATTTTATTTTATTTATTTGTATCCCATCTTTATTACTTTTTTACAAACAACTCAAGGCAGCAAACATATCTAATATTCCCTAACCCTATCCCGTTTCATATTTTCCCACAACAACAATCCTGTGAAGTAGGTTGGGCTAAGAGAGAGTGACTGACCCAAAGTCAGCCCCAGTATGTAGAGGTTAATATTTAAGGCATCCAGAAACCTTTTAAACTAAAATAATGCTACATTTAACAGGAGCAGCCATTGGGAAAGGGGGAATTATGACAATTCCCATTATCCTTTAAAACACTTAAAATCTATGTCAAGAAATGGCTCTTCAAACTCTCCTGCAACCTACTCCAAAAAAGCTGGACTATTTGTCTTACTCCCAATATTGTAACTGTCATTGAACATGTATGTAGCTTTCAGGTTGTAGAAACCATTTTTAAGGGTGTGTCAAACCCTATCAGAAACATTATCCAAACCCATTTTCAAGAGCTTTACAACTACATGCCTTAGTGAATTGCCAGAATAACCTCAGGATAGAATTATTTGACCATTCAGAGACTGGGACAAATTCAAATTATCATTTAACTACCATATTTTATCCCTAGGAGGCTGTCTTTTAATAACATAAGTAAGAATAGTCAAATAAACATAACTTAGGGAACTTTTATTTTCACTGCTCAGGATATTGGTAAGCCTTATTTTGTAATAGCTCAGGCAGATACTGAAACAGATTCACTTGAAATATACTTGATCAAATTACCCAAGATTATTTATTGTTCAATTTGGATTTATCTCTGGTGTGTTAGGACAGGGCCACAGCATGCTAGAAACCGGGCCGCACAAACAAGCAAAGCCCCATCCGCAAGATGCAGGCAGTACATGAAACCACGCCCCCTCCGGTCCACAGAAAAACTTCACTCCATGGAATCGGTCCCTGGCGCTAAAAAAGTTGGGGACCTCTGTGTTAGGACGCTGCTCTCTAAATGTCCTCAAATATTAAGATTCCTGATAGGTTTAGCCAGCTAAGTCTGCTTAAGTTCAGTTAGCAAAGCTACAATTTTATTTGAATTTTTAAAACCATTTCTGACTCCTGTGGACTGGCTACTTTAATAAGCATGCTATATTAGAAATTAGAAGTGATAAAATATAAAGCCTAGTGTAAAGAGTTGTCTTATCCACATAAAACTTTCTTTTCTACAGAGGCTTTTCTTAGCTCTGAATATTCATGAGTTTTTTAACCTGACGTTTATTAATTGTTGTAAATTACAGGAGTGATGTCTAAACTATATGACACAGGGCTGTCACATTTCACACTGTTGGAGGTATAAATGTTGTTTTTTTCTGTCACACAGATATTTAACACAATACTCCTCAGTCTGGTGTATTTTTATAAGCTTGATTCAACTATGATAGTTTCCTACTGCACAGTTTCAACTAAGTTTGAGTAATTATTATAAAATATCTTACAAGAGAAGCAGGCCAATTAAAGCTTTCATATCACCTCAAAGTATGCACTAAAAGAGTCAAGTAATTACTAAATTCCTTGCTGTTGGCACCTATATTCCTTGTGTTAAAAAAAACCAAAGAATAACAATGCTTACAGCCCGTTAAACTAGACATAAGATTAAGCAACCTATGGCCCTAAAGACATATATTGCCCTTAGTTAAATTACATATGACCTTGTCCTAGTCAAAAACATTTCCAACCTTGAAATGTGAGAAAACTGAAACAGTTTTAGCAATAATATCTTAAAGGGCTCAGCATTCAGTAGTTTAAAATTAACAAAATACTTGGTGGATAAAAAACATTGTCTCAGCAATCAAATCAGATTATAACCCTTTCATATTTCTTTATAATTATAAAAAAGTAAAATTTTCCATTTGCTGATTAATTGATTAGTGATATCCACCCATGTATAAGCATGCTTACATGAAGTACAATTACATTACCCATAGGTTATTGTAACAATTTTCAAGTGAACCTTATCTCTATCTTTCTTATTTTTGAGCTGTTTACATTTACTGAGTGGGTGCTAATATCTTCAGGAGGTATCTTAAATTGCTTATAATCTTTGAGATGATCATAGATAAGATGAAGCAGAGACTAATGTTCTGTAATGCAAGTTGTATACATAAAAAAGACAAATAGACTCACATGAGAGATATGCATTTAACGGCTTGTGCTCCTTGTATGGTATTACCACATATGTATTTTACCCCTATATTTTCTTTTAACTATTTTATTCCAGAATAAGATTATGTATTTTTTTATTTTATTGATAAGCTCATAAGACTAATCATTATTCTATTCTACAAGGACATGTGGATGGTTTTCAATGCTTAATTATACAATAAATAAATGCTACAAAATAATACATTCTAGTTATTTTAAGTTCCATAATATCCCTATATCTTTCAGTGGCTACATTCACAGATTATGATATGGTATTTTTAATCATAGTTTGTAAAATGTACTGAGTCAAGGATATAGAAATTTTCTAGGGTAAAGGGCACATTTGGTCTTTAAGTGGCATACTGATCACTAAAAAAGCAGAATTATGTCCCTTTGTTACAATTATTAAAGCTTTGCATATTTTAGAATACCTTTTTTGTTTCTATATATTTTAGAATACCTTTTTTGTTTCTATATTTTCAGTCCTATATACTGAAAATTATATGCAAGAAATAGAAAGAGAACACATATGGAGCCAATAAAATATTTACCCTATTTGAAAATCTGAAAGGATTCCATGTGATCCTTTATACACTTTAATTACCAGAGCAAATCTAAAATGCAAAATTAATGTTTTTAATATTTTCATTTAATTACAATGTTTTAAATTCTTTTTGGTACAGTATAGAAAAACATAAACACACCCCAAAACAGGAAAACAATCTCACCCTGATGAACGGTGGTCTGGTTTATTTCTTTCTGAACGATCTAGAAGAAAAAAAACATGTCCATAAATACGTTAATTTAGTTAGCTATCCTTCAGATGTGAACGTACTTTCAAGTGATATTTTTAAAAGCTAGATTTTACTTTGTAGGGGATACTTTGCCTGAAAGAAACAAAAACATCTGCAGAGGATATTTAAGCGTATCATTCAGAAATACAATTTTCTTTATGCTTGTTAAGTTTGTTTTTTATGTTTAACAGATGCTGTCCTCTTTTAAAAACCCAACAGTTTTCCAAAGAATGTAGCAGAGGAATGGAAAAGAAAACCACAGAATTAGTCAGCGCCTAAGAATCATTTCATGAATCACAGCTGGCAGACCCTAGGAAAGGATGGGAGAAATACTCAGTGGCAGTAACAGTTCCTACAAATAACGACTATATTTCTATTATGCCATTCTCCATGATCTTCTGGAATTAGAGGCATCTAAGCCTTTCTTTGTTCTTTATCCACAGAAGTGTTATTAGTACTTATTTTCTTTTTAGTAAGAAGACTGCACGTACTGGGCAAGATGACGTGAACATTAGTTATATTTATAAATCATACTATACTAGAAAACACTTTGGAGTTTTAAAAATATGATGAATCTACTGTATATATAATCAAAATATAAACAGTTCCCCAAGACAGATCATTTCCTCTGCAAAATACAATATTCTATGCTACTTTTTTTCACAATTTTTTTTTCTTCCATAAAATCCTGTCCAATTTTCAGAGGCAGCCTGAACAAGTCTCAGCAGTTTTCTTGGCAAGGTTTTTCAGAAGTACCATTGCTTCCTTCCTACGGCTGAAAGAAAATGATTGGCCTAAGGTCACCCGGCTGGCTTTGTGTTTCCCTGTTTCCAGCCTGATGCCTTAACCACCACACCAAACTGGCTCTCACAGGAAATTTACAAATACAGATATTCAAATATAAAAACACATAAATATTACCAGCACAGTAATCTGCGCTAAATCTTATTACAAGTATTTCCATTAACCTTTCTTTTTACTTTTTATAGCATATGTCAACTATGTATTGCTTTATAACTTTATAACTGCTATATAAATAAACATATAGTCCCCTTTCCATATATAAAGATTTTTCCAAAAGAGTACTTTAAGTTATAGTATCTGGAACCATATAAAGGTCTTATTTCATGTTATAAGCTGCCAAACTAGGTTAAAATACTTTTAATACAATTTTTTACACTGTAACATCATGCTTAATAAACAGAATATCCTCACCTGTTTCATTTCTTGTATTGCTATTTTGTCAAACTATGCTGTAGTTTTTAATCTATACGTCATTTTTCTATTCTGCAAGCAAAAGTACCTACTGGTGTCTATTCCTAGCAACTGATGCATGACAACATAGCAACATAAATAATTAGCACTAAAACTATGTTTGAAAAACAAAGTCAACATTCAAGATACAACCTTAAGAAGTCATCTTTTATATTTTTTTCTGTTTTCTGTCTTCTACTTTCCTTTACTATTTTTTTTAAACTTTTTATATTTTTCTTAGATTTTTTATCTATTTGTAAATTTTAATAAAATTAGTTTTTTAAAAAAGCTTTCCATAGGGAAGTCTTTTCTTTCTGTCTTCACAACCTGGTAATTACCATACCTGAAATTACAGAGGAGCATACAATCCTTTCCTTTCATGTTGTTATGCTGTGCAGAAAGTAAACTTTTATGGTCATTCATACAGATGTTCAGCAGAATGAATCAAGACATTTTCGAATTGTACACCACCAGAAATGAGAACGAGAAATCACAAAACATGTAAACAGCATTCGAAATTATCCCTCTAAGGAGTCTTCTGATTGGCGGTTATACTGTAGCCAATCTCAGAACTGGAATGCTGTCATTCAGGAAGTGAATGTTATTCCATTTTCCCCCTTTTTTTCTTTGTTTAAACAGGAAATAGTTTGCTGGACTTGCATAATTTACTGCTTAAAACATTACCCCATAATGATAACAAAACTTTTAAAGTAAGAAACTTTTTAAAAAGACTGATACGTACTAATCTTATTTTCAATAAATATTTTCAAAATTTTTTTAAAAGAAACATTTTATTCTAGTTTAAACATGATTATTAGTCAGTGAAAGTAAAGTCAATTAGCTTTCTTAGTCCCACAACGTAGTTCTACATACATGGGGGGAGTTATTAGGAAAAAGTTAGAAAAAAAGACTCAAAACATGAAACTGGTGTTAGGCATTTAAAATATTTTTCCAGATTTTGTTTGCCAAAGAACTACATCAGAGGTAATATTATTTGCAAGAATGTTAGCATCCAGCTCCAGATTTTGCAGATTATAATAAATAGACATGGATGTTAACATATATAAAATGCAATAGTTGGAGCAGTGAAGTGTTGGACAATGAGTAAGAACACATAGTTATAGCTAATTGGTTAAAGACAGCTGGCCACTACATAAGGCTACCTGACAACCTAAGCTGTGATTGGTTGCTGTGAGGGAAAAGGGGGAGTTTCCTTGCCTTTTTTCCTCTGAGTACTGTGTGTGCTCTCTATGATTTACCTGATGATGTTCCTGCTGTGTGGATTTACCTGACTATGCTCCTGTTTTCCTCTCTTATTTGCTGTAAATATATTTATTTATATAAAACCAAAAGTTTTTGTCAGCGTCTCTGACTCCATTTGAACATCGGTTGCGCAATTCCCCGACAATGGATATCTGGTTTTAGATAGTTTACTTGCGCTTAGTAATATATTAATACATGTTTGACAGAGCACCCTGAAGTTAGGAATTTTCCAAGCTACTATTCAATAATGCAGCCCGCACAGCGCAAGTGAGTCCAAACGCTATGACCACCGGGCCGACCCTCCAAGTAGCAGGCAGAGGCACAGGGGGAGGCATGCGATCCCACCTGCCAAACATGACATGCAGCCGTCTGCTCCGTTGCAGCCACAGGCAGGCAAAGACAGATGGTGAGATGGAGTGGGCGGGGGCCACACAGTACATCTGGATTGCATGCCTCCCCCCGCACCTCTGCCTTCACCTGCTGCTTGGAGGGCCAGCCCACTGGTCGCAGCACTCTAACTCATCTGCACTGCGTGGGCTATACAGCCCCAGAGTGCACAGGCCAAGGGGCCGGTGGGCTGAGGCTGCTGCCGGACACCATCGGCCTTAGCGCACTCGCTGCCTCTTGTGTGCATGCCGGGGGTCCCCCAGCCGGGCTGGGCCGGGGCCAGGGAAACGGGAGCTGGTCCCTCACCATCTCCAGGGCAGCCCCACGGGCCAGATATGGACCCATTGTGTCCCGGATCCAGCCTGCGGGCCTTGTGTTTTAAACCAGCCAAGCTATTCCAATTAATGGTGTTTTTAATTGCATCAATTGCAATAGTGAAATATTTCTTCTATTAATATTCAATTTTTGAGATATGATCCATTATTAAAAATAATATACGGTACCACCAAAATCTCAAATAAATGTTCATTAGTTTTCTACATTAAACAGTACACAACCAATGAATAGAAACTATTTTATTTACCAAAAGTAGAGTTAATTTATTTAGTTAATGGAAAGAAAATGGACTTCAGTTATCTTATTGGCCTAATGCAATTTACTATAATGCAATTTAAAAATTATGTAAATGAACAAACCTAAATGTAAGAAATAGCAAGATGGTACAATTATGACAGAACTTAAATATTAAAGATTTCATACAATATTAACAAGGTCAAGGATGAAGTACATTTTTATTTATCATTTATCTACATGGTTTTTATGATGATCAAATATAACAATTAAGTTATTTCAATTACTATATATGGAAGAATGCTGAATCTCTGCATTCAGCAGGACCAAAGCTATTTTAAACTATTAAGTATCTTGGATTTTGAAAGCCAGAATATGAACAGTATATCAAGGATAAGTTACTTGGCAACTCTGCACAAAATCTTTCCTGGAGGGAACTTTACAATGTGCTTTCTTATTGCTCTTAATATCATGCTGTGTCAATGTACTTTTGACATGACATATTTGCATAAGTTTTTGTTTCAAATATAGGAAATTTTAAATCCAACATACTTTCCAGAATGCATTGCCTCCCACACTTCCAACACAGAAAAGAGAAAGTAGAATACATACATATGCTTACAACATGCCTGCCATTACAGATAGTCCTCGACTTAGAACAGTTCATGTAGTCACCATTCAAAGTTACAATGCACTGAAAAAAGTGACTTATGACCATTTTTCACCCTTACAATCATTGCAGCATTCCCATGGCTCCATGATCAAAATTCAGATGACAGTTGCGATGTCCTGAGGTCATGGGATCACCTTTTGCAACCTTCTGACAAGCAAAGTCAATGGGGAAGCCAGATTCACTTAACAACCATGTTACTAACCTAGCAACTACAGTGATTCACTTAACAACTGTGGCAAGAAAGGTCGTAAAATGGGGCAAAACTCACTTAACAAATGTGTCACTTACCAATAGAAATTTTGGGCTCAATTATGGTCATAAGTTGAGGACTACCTGTATAGGAAACATGCTGTTAAGCAACAGTGACTAGAAATTGATTTCATGCTAAGTCTCCAATTTTTCTGGCCAATCAGCTAATCTGAAATTTTGAAATAGTTTAGCTGGACTTGCATAATTTATTGCAGGGGTGTTAAACTACCAGCCCATGGGCCGGACACATCACAAGGAAACCACACCCACCCCATTGCCGGCAATGGGGAAAAAGTTCCGATATGTCGTGCGACGTCATGTGACTCGCAAGTTTGACATGTCTGATTTACTGCTTAAAACATCGCCCCCAAATGATAGCAAATCTTTTAAAGTAAGAAACTTTTTTAAAAGACTGATAAGTACTAATCATATTTTCAATAAAAAGGTTATTTTTTAAAGAACCATTTTATTCTAGTTTAAACAGGATTATTAGTCAGTGAAAGTAAAGTATGTTAGCTTTCTTAGTTCCACAAGTTGGTGCTACATGGGGAGGAGTTACTAGGAAAATGTTAGGAAAAAAGACTCAAAATATGAAACTGGTATTAGGCATTTAAAATATTTTTCCAGATTTTGTTTGTCAAAAGACTACATTAGTGGTAATATTATTTGCAAGAATGTTAGTACCCNAATGTTAGTACCCAAGTTCAATGAGCTAATCTGAAATTTCAAAAGTTTAGTATGGATGCTTGCCCTTCACAAAATGGCTGCCATAGTCTAAACAAAAAAGTTGGATGGGATAGGAAGTTCTAAGGATAAGAAAAGTGACACATATCACACTGGTATCCGTGAGTGTCATATTTAAGGAACCCAGTATTAAGCCATAATTGATATTTTTTTCTTAGTTACAGCATACTGAATACGAGTGGTCGACTTACAAACATGCATTTTGTCATAGTTCGAAGTTACAAAAGCACTGAAAAAAGTGACTAATGACTAGTCCTTGCACTTAACCATCATAGCATCCCCCTGACCATATGTTCAAAATTCAGATGCTTTTCAACCAGCATGTATTTATGATGGTTGCAGCATCCTGGGATCATCTGATCACCATTTGTAACCATCTCAGCCAACTTCTGACTGCAAAGTCAATTGGAGAAGCTGGATTCATTTAACGACTCTGATTCTCTTAACGACTGCAGTGGTTTACTTAACAGCCGTGGCAAAAAAGGTTGTAAAATCGGGCATGATTCCCTTAACAACCACCTTGCTTAGCAATGGATATTCTGGTCCCAATTGTAAGTTGAGGACTATCTGGAATTATATTTAATTGTGGCTTATTCAATAAACCATACTCATTCTATGACACAAAGTATAAATCTAATCACAGTTTTACACTTACATCTTGCTTGTTTTTGTACAAAAACAAGCCACATTCTGTTTTAGCACAAATATAAATTCAACTAACTCTGTCATTTGATCACATACACAATGTATAGGTTAAAGAAGCTTCCAACATAACATTATGTTCATAAGAGATATATATAAAAGAATATACAGAAAAATGATTTTGTTGTAAAGAAGCAGATTATTTATATTTTTTCTTTTCTTTCTTTACGCAATTTTCTTTCTTACTATTTTTCTTTATGTTTTTACTATCCATAGAAGCAGACATCATTACTGATTGTTGATATTGTAATTACTGATTTCTGGCTTCCCTCTTCAAAGATCTCTTTTAATATTTCCGATGTTAGCATGTTTTGTATCATTTTATAAGTGCCTTAATTTGATCTGCATCCCACCCACAGTGACCATAACTTTCCAAAATGCAGCCACTGGTCACCAAAAATTAGTTTACAAAAATAGAAGAAAGCAAATAACTTATTTGATCTGTTATCTTTGACTTCAATTATAACCCAATAAACTTTTAGCCATTTGTAGTACCAACAATTTTTCTAGATAAAATACATTATTTATATATAATCCAAACATGAGATTTATTTTCTTTCCATATAGTTTCCAAACACATATATTATCTTATGTAAATAATTGTTTCTAGTCATCTTCTTGCAGTACTTTTCTCCGTACAATTTACTTCTGTTTCATTGATGTTTATACACAGAATGGTCTTATTTGTGCTGAATTCCAACATACAAGTCAAGTACAGAACAATAATTAGGGGGGGATACTTTATAAAGAGTCCTCTCAACATTTATTTCCAATATATAGCTTTCAGCAGGAGGGAGAACGTGAAGGGACAAATTTAATACTCCTCAGACTAATTTAAAAAACCTGTGTCAAATTTCAAAAGCTTTTATAAAAGATCAGTTAGGATCTTTAAGGTCTCTGCCAAGATCTATTTCACCCTTCATATAACATGTTAGGTGAAAAAAGAAACAAGAAACAGAGGTGTAAGAAAGATAAGAGGAGAGGGATGATTAGAAAAAAATAACTTTATTCACCCCATTGCTTTGCCTGAGCTCCTTCCCCAATCAACAAATGGCTTCAATAACTTATCCATGAGAAAATCGAAGGAAGGAAGGAAGGAAGGAAGGAAGGAAGGAAGGAAGGAAGGAAGGAAGGAAGGAAGGAAGGAAGGAAGGGTCTGCCTGTCCATGATTTAACAGTTTGGTAATGACAGGATGGGGTTTAAGAAAAAAATTTCACACCTAAATAATTTCCAGAAACAAATTTGTTTGAAGCTATGGAATCACTAACAGTTATTAGGATGATATAGAACTTATACAGATCAATAATACGTGAATTTGCAGAGCATAAAAATGGGAAGGGGCCCAAGATACCGATGTGTATTTTTTACAATGAACAATGCCATATTTTATAGTCTTAAAATACTTGCTCAAGATACAGTGTGATAATGGAAACCAAGAATCCTGGATAAAAAATGCAAACTCAGAAATAGGTATTTATAACGTAAAATTAGAGCATCTAATTCCATACCAATATCACAGACATGGTCTTCCACATGATTTATTATCAGAAGTTATTTTCAATTTACTGGCAGATTTGCATGTAATCTTAAATACAGTAGAGTCCCTTTTCAGAGTGAGATGGAAAGCATATAAATTTAATCAATAAATTCTGATTCGTCAGATTAAAGATAATAGTTTGATTTTCACAAAGGCAAGCAAAGGAACACCGCCAACTAATTATAATTTAGTATTATGTAAACTAAGTCATTCAAACTTATATCTGATACACATTCAATGTGATTTGAAGCACTTACATTCTTGTTTATTTATTTTATTAATCAAATTTATATAGCTGCCCATCTAACTGAAAATGACTTATACCATTAAGGGTGAGAGCACAAACCCCACCCACACCGTAAAAGTCTTAATAGAGTCTCTTGATTTTATTCACTGAATTGACCTAATGATGTTTATGGCTAACGGTGTTGTGTGACTACATCCATTTATGACAAATTTTATAAGCCACGGTTAAGCAAACTATTACTTAATATATTGCATCAATCCACTCAGAGCCTATAAACTGGGCACTCCCAAATCTTTTAGCTAGGAATAAACTACAATGTCCACACTCATTCCTCTCAAGCTTTCTTGTCTGAATGCTAGGAGAAACCAGTGCTTTTTTTTGTCATAGAACGCACCTGAACAGCGTTCCGGCACCTTTTTTCAATGGATTTTCCACGTTTTAAAAGTAACTTTTCAAAATTTAATGTTTGGTCCACGTGGACTTGAATCGCCCTGTCGAGCGTAGCAGGTCGGCAGCAAAATCATTAAAACGGTGCACATGGGCTGCTTGTGTGTCGAGTCCGATGCATGCGTACTTCGTCCCGCTGGTTGTGATGGTGCTGCTCAGATTGTGGCACTGCTCAGCTTGTGATTGGTCATGTGGTCGCACGCTGAGTGCTTACTGCGGGCAGCGACCGTTATGTTTCATTACACAACTGACGTGTGTGGGTGTGTGTACTATGTGTACACACTACTAGTGATTGACTATGTGAAAAAGTTAAATAATTTTTTTATTTTAAAAAATCGGTGAATTGAATTTTTTTTTTAATTTTTAGTGTAAAATTTACTATGAACATTTGCCTTAAATACAATACATTAAATTTATGTTAAGAACTGAATATATACTTTTTTAAATAAAAGATTAACAAGATGTGAGTTCCGGCACCTTTTTTCTTACAAAAAAAGCACTGGGAGAAACTACTACAGTAACTGGATCTTATGTGTGAAGAGTAAAATATGCATGGATTTTACATGCTAGAAATGTAAAAGAAAAACAAAGCTGACCAAGAGATGTCAATGAAAGAAAAAAAAACCCGTTCAAATAAATGGACTCAGATATACATTTTTTTAGCTTGTATGCATTTTTCTGAAATGAGTGTTCATGAATGGCAGTATTCCCACAATAACAACCACTTTTCATGATGATTATACCATTTCTCCAAATTCCAAATGTGCTTATTAGCCAAAAGTTTAGAATTTCCTGATCTGCCTAACTAAACTATCTTAAATTAAATTGAAGTTTATAATGAAACAGATATTAATCGGTGTACAAAATTATATTAGGATCTTAATTGTAATAATTTTTTTGTCTGTATTAGGTTCATGGTTATTACTTTATTCTTTCAAAGTTACAGAAAGGGACATAAGGAATTGACAGTATTTATATAATGGTTTTGCTAAACTTTTGCTAAACCCTTGTGTGCATTTACTTGCTTTAATCATAGGCTTTCTGACATAAATATCTAGATAAATATGAATGTCAAATCTCATCATATTCTTAAAACAACAACTGGAATTTACAGTTTCAATTTGTCTATTTCAATTTTTACTTATTTGACTATTCCGGAGAAAGAAACTGCTTTTTACTTGTTACCTTTCGATTTTTTAAAACATAATTTTTCATTCTCTATTAAGAAGCTTGCTTAATTATATTATTACAGATCATGTTTTTACAGTTAGTGAAAAACTGCAACTTCTTTGTATCTCCGTGTGTCCTTTGGTACAAATACCAACAGACAAGTACTTTTCTGTAAAATTAAAACAGCATTGTGCTTAGTGGTGTTGGTTCATTTCCAAGGACAAGCAGCGATAGATAATAGTCAAAGAGCCTCTGTTACCATTCCTAATTTATTCCAACAGAATGTGAGCCAGAACAGCTGACTTGAACAGATTCTTCCTACTGACTTCTTTTGCCTAAAGAAAAGTCATAGGGATAATCTTTTGCTTTTCATACAATCAATGCATACATGCTCACTGACTACTGGGGAATGTGGTCAATTGTAAATTCAAAGTAGTGAAACGGGAAAATAAGAAACAATGAATTCAAATGTCTACTAAAATGTAAAACTATGTACCCAGTATTTGATCACATATCAAAACACATATTTCTGACATTTTGAAAAAAGCATGTGTGTTGTAACAAAAGTAGGTGCACAACGACAATGAAGATTGTTGCATATATTCACATAAGTAGCTTGAACCCATAATTTGATATACTAAATTTTGTAGCCCATATAATAAACTTATATGGGAAAATAGTAAAAGTATAACATGAATTAAAAATCATCATTAAAACACCTAAGGGATAAAATGGATTATGCTGCAACTCTATACTCCACATACTGAGATTTCATGGTCTTCCAAACTGAAATGCAGGCAGGGACTGTATGAATTTCTGGGTAAGCATATTCCATAAAGTGGGGTGGGGGAAAGGGAAAGGGCTCTGCTGCAAAAAGACTTGCTTCTAGGCTTGCTTCCACCCTTTAAATTTCCTGCAAGGTGAACTTAGAGTAGTGGTGGCGAACACTGTGGGCACACGTGCCATTGCCCCAGCCTTGCCTCCCCCCGCGACCCCCTCACCAGCAGTTCCCCTGGAGGAGAGTCGCCCCTGAGCATGGCCCACGCGGAGCAGTGCAGCCAAGGACATGGCAGCCAGGCAGCGTGGACAAGACTCTGCCCTCACGCCCCATTGCACACAGTTGATGCTGTGGGGCGCAGGCAGAGGGCGTGGCCGCCATGGTGCTGCTGGGCTGCCTGGGCAATCTGCGGCGGGCCCTGGAGGCGGTGAGTGGCCCTGGGGCAGGCAGGGTGGGATGGAGCGGGGGCGGGGCAGGGCAGGGGCCAGTTTTTGGGCACTCAGTCTCTAAAAGGTTCGCCATCACTGACTTAGAGCATGTCTCTGATTGAACAGGACAAGTAGATTTCCTCTGAAAGAGCCTTGGATTTCCTGGACACAAATAACATACAATGGTGCTTAAAAAATTATGAATCCTTTTCAATGTTCAATGTTTCATTTTCCTCAATCAATCAATCAATAAATCTAATGTTTTTGATTCATTTGTTTAATTGGGTTCTCTTTATCTAGTTTTTTGACTTGTGTAGAATATAAACCACATGTTACATCATATTTATGCAAAGATATTGAAAATTCAAAATGAGTCACAAACTTTGAACATCACTTAGGGTTTTATAGATAATGACCAACATCTTTACCAGAAATATACTGGTAGCTAATGGAGCATCCACAGTACAGGTAATACACTGTTTCATAGCATATGGACCAGTGCGTGAAGTTTTCAAGTTGTCTTCAGGGCTGGTGTCAGATGAAGAGTGTTGGAGTGGTGTTTACAGAAAAAGAAAAACTTTGATCTATGACTAATCTTTGAGAGGGGAAGTTACAGGAAGGATTTAAGGTGGCTAAACATATTGAATTGCAATTCTGACTGGTGGCCAATTGACTCCTGAAAGACAGAATTGTTATAAAACATTGATTTTACTGAAACCTTGACAACTGAAAATATAGTGGATTATAAAAATTATATATAAAGACAAGAACTATACAAAATTGGACTGTTTGGATTTTGAGTTTTGGCTGGCTTGACAAGGCTAACTACAGAGACTATGGCACTCATGACAGATCACTTGAAAGGGGGAGACAACATGAATATGACATATTCATCAAAAATGATAGAAAACCACACTTAATATCTACTCCTGAAGGATTCAGCCTGAAAGATCAAAGACTCTAGAAGCAACATTTCAAGACAAGACAAATACTTTCCAAGAAGAAATTTATGCAATGCTACAACAGATACAAATCACAATAGCTCTAAACCACGAGGAGATTAAACATAACTTTGATAACATAAATGAATACACTTCTAATTTAAATTTACAATAAAAAACATTCAAAGAATGATAGTAAAGAATGAACAAACAAATCAGATAACAAAATGTTAACTAGAAAAAAATGACTTACGGTAATTGGCGAAGTCACAAATGAAGGGAATCATAACTTAATACAAACAAGAAAAAACTCGCAACATGTGGATACAACAATAAATATGGAAAAGATACCTTATGGATTAGAATGTCAAAATAAACCGGAGAAGAAAGAAGACTTAACAAAATGGACACTGCTAGGAGAATCACTGTTTGAGAGACAAAAAGCATACATCTTACGTATTATGTATCCTCTATGCCTAACAACAACTACAAAAATACAAGAACTGTTTGACAAGTCGAAAATATTAATTTGGAAAACAATTTGGCAAAGGAAGAAGATTAGAGACAGGCTTAAGAGACTTGACTTGCCCTACCAGATGGAATATTATATGAGCAAACACTTGTCTGAATATGGCTAAAAAAACAAATAACTTTGGCTATAAAGGGGCTTTAGAATAAGTGGAATAAGAGATATAAGTAATATGCTATTTTTTGATGATGAAAGTGAAGAAAAAGTTTGAACTTTAAAGACAAATTAAGTTTGAAAAGATTTAGGATTAAGGAATGATTGAAATATTGAGGAGAAATTAGGCTTAATAAGAACTGGAAAAAGGATATATAGTGATTCAATCAATTTTTACAAATAGAAGTGAAATATAAATTGATTAGAAAAGATGTTATAGGTAGATGTTATGATAGATACAGTAAGTAGTATAGTATTTCTATAATATATGAAATATGAAAATACTGGGATGATATATTTAAGTGGAAAATTTGGATATTTAGATGTTAATTACTGAGGAAATTATGATTGATAAGAATTGTTTGAATATTATGGAGAAATTGATCTTAGATTTATGAAAATAAGATATATGGTGAATCAGTAAGATGACTTTTACGAAAATAACATAAGTTGATAAGAAAAAAATGCTAAATGTGGACGCTATTACAGTATTGTTGGTATAAATATAGAAGAAAATGTTTTTATTTATGGAAAATATCAAAAATTATATTTGTTTAATGCTGAAAAAGAATACTATTGGGAGAAGAGAGGATCAAGGAAATATATTATCAATTGATATATTAATTATGGAAATATAAAAATTAATTATTATTGACTGTTAATTATCTATTGATTGTAAAAAAAATTCATGAACCAAGCCAACACGCTGTACTAAGGTTGTTATTGTAAAAAATCAATAAAACTCTTACAAAAAAAGAGTGTTGCAGTGATGGGATTCAACTGGTTTGCACCAGTGCGGTAGAACCGGTAGCTAATTTTTTGTTGACTTCGATGAATCGACTGATGCCCTGGCCTTGCCCTTTTTCGCAAGGCCCAGAACAGACCACCGGAAGTGCATGGATGCCACTTCTGGAAGTCCATTCTGAGCTGGGGAGGCCTCCCAGACCCAGTACGTGGATGCCACTTCCAAAAGTCCATTATGAGCCGGGGAGGCCTCCCAGGCCTAGAATGGCCCACCAAAAGTGGTGTCCATGCAGAGAACTGGTTGTTCAGGTATTTGAATCCCACCACTGGAGTGTTGCCCTGATTTAATTGACAAATAAAGAATACGTGTTTTATGGTCTAAAGTCTCCATATATACTTGGGGCTACAACTGGCTTCTAGATTAAAAGCAAGTGAGACTTGTTGGGATTCACCTTGGCTCACTCTATCCAGACCCTTACAAATAATAGAGCATCAACTGCATCTCCTGTTCAGCTCATAGTTATAATCTACAATTACATGTCATCCATATATTGATGCTGCATCATCTGAACCAACAATCTACTGTATTCTAGGGGTACAATTTATATATATTACATTAAATGGGGAAAAGAACAGGATACCCAATGGCAGTCATCAGGGATATGATACTCTGCCCTAGCTAATATTATTTTGAATTACCCACTCCGGAAGAAGTAACACTGTAATCCAATATCTTCAATTCCTAACCCTCTTAGACAGTTTAGAAGGATACCATAGTTGTGCATGAGAGCAATCAATATAGCTTCAGTTCCATATCCAGACCTGGCACTTATTAACAGCAAATTGAGATCTAACAAGACTACCAGAGAAGACGATCTTAAATTATAATGGAGAGATCAGCACCACAAACTGCAGCCTTTCCCCCTATCTAATCTCCTCTTCCATTTTTACAATGCAACTTTTTTTTAATCAAAAGTAAATATTACTCCAGTTAATATATGACTACTTAAACACACACAACCAGATCCCAAATATAGACAAAGTCTATCCCATAATAACATAATGCCACCTAGTATCTTATTTCACTCCAGATATCCTCCAGATACATTCTGGCAGTTCCAGCTGCCATTGTTAATTGAATTCCACATGGTTGCAGCATCCGCCAGTCATGTTATCGCCATTTGTGACCTCCTGCCAGCTTCCCCAATGTCTTTGCTTGTTAAGCCAGCAGTGGAGGTTACAAAGCGTGATCATGAGACTGTGTAGCACTGCAACAGCCAAAATTATGAGGACCCGTGGTAAGTACTCCTCATTCAGCACCACTTTAACATTAACAGCTGCCGAATCAATGGATGCTAAGTGACATTTCCTGTATTTCATACATATCTCCAAGGAGGATGTAATATGTATAAAAACAAAATGAAATGCTTCAAATGCAACTGAATATATAACAATTAAGTAGCATGCAATATCTTGTGAAATTCCATGGCTCCTATAAGTGCTTGTGAAATTCCACGGCTCCTATTCAATTGAAATGCACAAAATATGGCCAATAGGTAATGCGTGAGGATAACGGATTAGTAAAGTTTCAGTCAAAGGGTAAGAAAGGAAAATAGCACTTTAACACAGAACCTTTTAGTGCTTTGCAAACATAATGACGCGGCTGATAATTCAGGAAGTTGGCAAAGTAAGCAGTCCAAGTCAAGTTTAAAGTATGCCAAGTTTCGAAGGAGATGGTCATTCAGTGTTCCCTCCCTTTTAAAAAAAACTTGATAAGTATTGTGTTCCACAGGAATTTTAAAAGCTTCCTTAAACTAAGCTAAAGCATTGACTTATATTGCTCATTATTATCCATAATGGACTGGCAATGCTTCCATAAAATTCAAACTGAGTATTTCCCAATCCTCCCAGGAGATCACTGAGGAACTAAATCATGACACTTGTTGCACTAAGATTCATGTCTACCAAGAAGCTATCATTCCTCTTCTTTTTAGAAAAATATGCTTTTATAAAATGTCCTATCATGAGGGAGAGAGAGAGAGAGAGAGAGTGAGTAATTACTTCATGGTCAGAAATGTTAAACTTTGAACCTTGCTTCCTTTTGCCCCTTTGAGATAAAAAAGGTTGTAAAGAAAGGTAGCAGTTTGCTTTTTCCACTAACCCATTTCCAGAATAAATGAAGGACTCTGGACATCATTGACTGGATTTATACTTCACACTAAGCCATAGTTTCTTTAACCAAGGTTTACTGAAACCACCATAAAATAAGTTTCCAACCAATTCTGAGTAGGTCCAAAAAAATGCACTAAACCCAAACAATACCAAAGATACATGACAACTCCCAGTTGTTACCCGCAGCATTATAATGCTGTACTGATAAGCTTTTTAATCCATTCAGAAATCCATCCCTTTCTTGTTCAAACAGGAACTGGTAGAACTTCTTTACAGAATAAAGGGAAAAAATCCAAAGACCTCCACGTTTCCTTCTGACAGGGGTCCAAGCTATATCAGTGCTGTGGCACGGACGGAATAACTGGAACTGAGAACCATGAGCCACAACAGCGATATTCGGTGACCTACGCTGTGCGTTACGCTATTGTGCTACGGAGAAAATTAAATGCAGATATAAAAGCAGCTCTGTGGAATCAAGATAGATTCATTAAGCCCCTCCAGAAGATGTCTTCAATAAACAGGGCATTCTGACACGCACACACACACACACGCACCCCAACACAGAGTGGCGACATGGAGAGCTCTCCGTCTGGGTTGCAGCCTTGATCCCAAATACAGCGGCACTCGGTTTCCCCTGGTTTCCCCCTCCTTCGGCTAACCAGGCAGCGCGGGCAGAGTTCTCCGGCGAAGTTCCGTCTCGCCCGCCAGCGCCGCCGGCACGGCACTCTCGGCCTCCTCGGCTTACCTGTCGCCGGATTCAAAAGCGCTCTCCGGTGCCTTCTGGCGACCTCTTTCCGCTCCTCCTCGTCTTCTTCTAGACGCCAGGCTTCAGCCATCGGCGCCAGGGACAAAGGCGGCCTTCAGGCAGCGGCGTCCACCATTGCGCTTAGGCAGACTCTGGGCTCCCCTTTGTCCGCACCTGCACCTGACGCTTCCCGCCGGAGAGGGCGGGGAGTCCCGGTTTCGACGCGGCCCCTTTGCTTTCTCCTCCCTCCCTCCCTTCCTGCCTTCCGTCTCGCCTAGCTGCAGTCCAGGCCTTTTACGGTTCCGTCCCGAACGAGCTCCGGGACTTCAGGGAAACGAGGGGACGGCTCCAGCTACGGAAGGCAGCTAAAGGGACAAGTGAGCGAAGGTGGCGTTTCCCTGCCCGCTCGCAACACTCCAGGATCAACAGGAAGCGAGACTCTCGCCTGATAGTAAAACAAAAGCGGAGGGGGGGCGCGGTAATCTGGAGCAGCAAGGAACAATCGCAGCTCAGGAATGCGAGGGGACGAAGCGACCTCCGCCTGCGGTGGGAAGCGAAAGGGCGGAGTACCACCAGAGCCAGGGATAGGCAACCTTGGCTCTTTTATGACTCGTGGACTTCAACTCCCAGAATTCCTGAGCCAGCTGTGCTGGCTCAGGAATTCTGGGAGTTGAAGTCCACGAGTCATAAAAGAGCCAAGGTTGCCTACCCCTGCACCAGACGCTTGGCTCAAGGGGGGGGGGGCGCAGCGAGCGAGAGGTGCTTTCTGTAAGCCCGAGACCATTCCTTGGACTCCAGGACTTGCTTTTCCTTTCGCTGGAGCTCTGCCAGAGGCATTTTCTCACACTTTCGAGATTTTGCAACGCAAGCAGCGACGCAGATTTACTTGAGAAGCCAGTGCGCCCCTTTGCGTTTTGCATTGCACAGTTGAACGGAGATAAGGCAGACAGGGAGGTTTGTCATTATTTAAAAAAAAACACACCTTGTGCTTCAGGCCTGTTGTATTATATATTTTTGTATTATACCCATCTTCGCTAACCCCATATCCCATGGAGGTGATGGGCAGTGGCAAAAGACAGTAGAAGAACCCACTGATAAGAGATACATGAATGCAAGGGTCAAGTTATCCACTGTGTTTAAAAATACTGATTATTAAAAACATGGGTGGGGCTTGTCTCCACATTATGTTTATAGTACAGGGGGGGGGGAGAAATTCCATAGCAAAATTATAGAGTAGTTTATCATGAATCAAAAAACAATATGCAGTTCTACAAACAGTAAAATGATAGGTCAGGTTTTATAAAGATACTGCAAATGAAGATATACATAGAAGTGAGGGAAAAGCACACATCATACTAGTTAACAAGGGCATCCATCAACAATAATGGAACTTTTAGTTTTAATATGAGGAGATTGCCAGGGAAGAGCAGACTAATGTAGTAAATTACTATCATGTCATATAAAATACGAAATGAAAACTAAGCATAGTTTAGAATAGAATAGAGCTGGAAGGGACCTTGGAGGTCTTCTAGTCCAGCCCCCCCACTCAAGCAGGAGAACCTCCTGACCTATACCATCTCAGATAAGTGACTGTCTAGCCTCTTCTTAAAAATCTCCAGTGGTGGAGCACCCATGATTTTTGGCAAGCTGTTCAACTGGTTAATTGTCTTCACTGTCAGGAAATTTCTCCTTAGTTCTCTCCTGCAAACCACAATTTACTTAATAAAAGGAAATGCCAGAAAGATTTCAAACTATGTTGTGCACAATTAAAAAAAATAAATTCTGTCCACCAAAGTTGTTATTAATAGTTTATAGCCAGTTTATAACAAAGATTTATAACCAGTCATATGAAAGATGATCTGATTATAATATAATTATGATTCTGTGCTTTGTAATTAATGCTATTCTTTAGTACAGGGGTAGTCAACCTTGGCTCTTTTATGACTCATGGATTTCAACTCCCAGAATTCCTGAGCCAGCTAAGCTGGCTCAGGAATTCTGGGAATTGAAGTCCACGAGTCATAAAAGAGCCAAGGTTGACTACTCCTGCTTTAGTATAAAGTAATTTTGTATTTAAAAATGAATACAGTTATATGGACCTCATTTTTCCAAGGTCTAAGAACCTGGAAGGGCACATCAATTACCTTGACCTGACCTTTCAGTTAGTAGAAAGTTATCCAGGTCTTACTGTCACTCTTAACTTTGTATGTTCTGCTTGAACACAGATGGCGATATCTAGTATGCCCTTTCCACACCCAATTTTTTTATGGAAACAAACATTTTTATAGATTCCGTAAATCTAGGTGTGCATAGATGAGCTGATATGTTGTGCTAAGCTATAATTTGCTTAGCCACTGATGGGCAAACCACAATTGGCTATTTTCACAGTACTAAGCACAAACCAAATAGACTTCATGTCTGCATAATGCAAAAAATATATTCAAAAATAGTATGTCTACTCTTTCCAAAGAGATGGGAAGGTAAAACCTGTCTATTGTGGCTTCCACTGTGACGGACCACTGCACGTATTTTTTCTTTCAGTCAGGAAAAAAAAGGAGCAGCAAACAATGATGCCTGGCATATTAATCAAGATGGCTACTGTCTTACAAACTGAAGAAACCCTTGGTATGCGTGATCACCTGTTGCCACTGAAACACTGGCTGATTAACTAATATATAGTTTCTATCAGGCAATTGTTGTACAAATTGCAAACTGTGCCACAAAGTTACCAGAAGAGTATTTCCTAAGTTCTTCATCAACAAATAGAGTTGTAAACCGATATTTGCCTCTGCTCAGATAAGCAGCATGAGAATCCTGATACATTCATTTTACCTTCTGTTCTCGAGATAAAGATTTCTATACTTGAAAAAAGTTCTGGAAGAATATTAGGATTCCTATTTTTAGGAAAGCATCACAAGAAAGAGATTAGTTGCATCACACAATGTATTAATCTCTGAATAACTATAGTGAATAAGATGCAACTGATGTATGAATTCAACCAAATCAATTTCAATGCATTGTGGCTAAGTAAATCATGACTTATTTAGAGTAAACCAGTCAAGGGTAGTTTATTTAACAAAGCATAGTTTAAAAATAATGGTTTAATGCAGTTTGTAGACACTAGCATGAGAATGCAGTATGTGATTTCTACCTTTGCAATTTTGGTAGCAAATATCGATCGA
The DNA here is from genome assembly GCF_001527695.2 of Protobothrops mucrosquamatus. Taxonomy (NCBI): domain Eukaryota; kingdom Metazoa; phylum Chordata; class Lepidosauria; order Squamata; family Viperidae; genus Protobothrops; species Protobothrops mucrosquamatus. The sequence continues at coordinate 17,206 of NW_015386776.1, read as the reverse complement.
CTGAATTTATATCCTGTCTTTTATCAGGAGCTCAGGATAATGAATGTACACTCCTCCCTCAAGTTGCCTGTAACAGCAATTTTATGACAGATTGGGCTGAGAGAGAGCATAACTGATCCAAAGTCATCATGGATGAATGTGGACTCTGTAGTCCTAGTCCAATATGTTATCCAATGTACTATACTGCCTTTCTTAAACTATATAAAGAGGCAACAGATTTACTCATCTGCACTAAATAACATTTAAAGCTAATTAGAAAAAGCACAGGAAATGCATCACATTAGTGCCATTATTATACACAGTTTTATGTAAGAGTTATCAAGCCCAAGAAACTACAATAGGTAAAGCAAATATGTGGACAAGCTTTGCCTACATTCCCAAAATAATACTAAGAAATCTAAACTTAAGCCTAATAGATACAAAGATTGAAAGAATCTGGAATTACAGAAAGATTACATTTTTAGAAACAAGATTCAAAGGAAAAAAAACTGACTTAATGCAGTTCTGTGCAGAGGACTGCATATGACAAGCCCAAACAGGTAATACAAAATAATACTTTGGGGCATAATCCTATATAGAAACTTGCTTTAGGGAAAACAGGATTTACCCGAAGACCTCCATACCAGCTAAACACCTCATATCTTCCTGCTATGACTAAACAAGTTCACATATTATTGCAATGGTATGCAGAAGAATAACTAAAAAGGTGGAATATGGTGGAATATGTCAATGCAGAGAACAAATACACAATGACCTGGTTTAAATAATACACTAAATCATGTTATGCTTAGTTCTAGGTTGCTTCTCTCCTTGATTAGTTTCCATCCATTGCTTCTTGTCCTTCCCTCAGGTGCTTGACTCCCTCTTCTTTGTGGCAACCCCTGAGATATTGGAACACTGATATCATGTCACCCCTAGTCATTTCAGGTGTATCAGACTTGCCACGTCATGTGACATGTGACGTATTGCGACTTTTCCCCCATTGCCGGAGCTGGGGTGGGCATGGTTTCCGTATGATGCATCTGGCCCATGGGCCGGCAGTTTGACACCCCTGAACTAGACATACCCAATTCCAGCAACTGTTCTTTATATGTTTTGGCCTCCGGTCCCGTAATCATCTTTGCTGTTCTTATATACACCTTTCTAGAGTCTCAGCATCTTTTTTACATTGTGATGAGCAAAACTGGATGCAGTATTCAAAATGTGGCCTTACCAAGGCATTATAAAGTAGTATCAACACGTCACGTGATCTTGATCCTATCCCTCTGTTAATGCAGTCTAGAACTGTTGGCTTTTGTGGCAGCTGCAGCATACTGCTGGCTCATATTTAAGTGATTGTCCACTATGAGTCCAATATCTCTCTCACAGTTACTACTGTTGAGCAAGGTATCACCTATACTGTACCTGTGCATTTGTGGGTTTTTTTTGTCTAAATGTAGAACTTTAGTTTTTTCACCACTGAATTTCATTTTGTTAGATAGTGCCCAATCTTCAAGTCTGTCTGTATCTTAAGCCTATATTTTGGGGTGTTGATTATTCTTGCCAGCTTCGTGTCGTCTGCAAATTTGATGAGTTCTTATTCCCTCATCCAAATCATTGATGAAGATGTTGAAGAGTATTGGGCCTAAAACAGAGCCTTGGAGTATCCTATTGCATACTTCCCTCCATGTAGATGCAGTTCCATTGAGAACTACACATTGAGTGCAGTTGGTCAGGTTATACAAGGTTGGGTTCATAACAAAGGATTTCATAAAAGAGCAAACATTGGTAATTTGGTTCATGCATTATACTAAATCTGGGTAGGCATCCTGAAGCCTCAATGCTGCCTGTTGCCTTTAGACCCTGTGAAGAGCCTACACCTATCCCTAGCTTCTCACTGAGCCTTCATGTACTCATGTAGACCCCCAAACAAAACAGATCATACTTACTTTGCTGAAAGAAATTCAGACTATCGGTATTAGCTTAGATCCTGATAGGAAATCATTCACAAAGGAGGGTAAGGTGTCAAATATGAAGTGGAAGAATTTCCCAGGAGAAATGTGAGAGGAAAAGCTTGGAAAGCTTTGGTTTGCCTAAAATGGTTAACATGAATTTAGTAAGCCTATATCAGACTTTCCAATTTTGCACTCTACAAATGTCTTAGGATTTCAAATTTCAGAATTTTAATTCAGAATGGAAGGGTGAGAATATAGCAGAAAAAATAATTGCATAAAATTATGTATAATTTTAATAATAAATATATTATTAGAACTAAGTTTACATTGAGTTCATACAACATGCTAAGCTACAACCAAACAAGAAACATTATTGCTTCATGTATTAGATAAACAGTTCTGAATCATTTGAGCAACCCATTAAAATAAATCGATTTGGTTAAACTGGTTTCTTATGCAGGAACCAGAAAAGATACTTGCACATTTTTCAGTCCTAGGAGTTTAGCAATTTAGCCATGTTTTTTTCTCTTAGAATGTTGTAAACATCAATAATCCTCAATATGCTGAGGATATCCTGACAATACAATTCTCCCCTCAAAACCAAAGAAGGTCTGGAACATCTGATCAAGAAAATCAAAGAAGAAAGTGAGAATTTTGGCTTCTTTCTGAACATAAAAAAACAAACAAACCAAGCTCATGAGCACTGTAAGGGAAGGAAACGTCAAAACAGAAACTGACAGTGAAGAGAGAGAATGTGGGGGAAAATTCACTTTCTTGGGATCACAGATAGCTCAAAAATGTGAATGCAGCACAGAAATAAAACATCAGCTTGCACAGGATTGCACAGCAACGATGAACATGAGTAAGGACATTAGCTGGCAACCAAATGCAAGTTAGTTTACTATGTTGTGTTCCCTGTAGCTACCTATAGTTGTGAAAGTAGGACTTTAAATAAGCAAGAAGGAAACCATCTTGTTTGAGCTGTGGTGCTGGAGAAGGCTCCTGCATGTTCTTTGGACAGCAATAGCGACTAAAAAGCAAGCACTGGAGTGCATAACACCAAACATGGCACTAAAAGGCAAAATCACAAAACTGTATCTCACTTACTTTGGCCATGTCATTTGGGGGAATTCATTGGAGAAAGCAGTTGTTTGGAAGAGTTAGTGGTAAAAGGAAACCAGGCCATCAAAGAACACGGTGATTGGACATTATCAAAGCTGATACCAGACATAGAAAAAAATCAAAGAAACAGTGCAAGATCAGAAGATGTGGAGAGACCTAGCCCATAGAATTGCCAAGTCAGACTCAACTGAATTTATATCATCATCATCATCATCATCATCATCATTACTGGTTTAAAAGATATACCAATAACTTATTGTGGTTATCACATCCACTTTTAGATTCTAAAGGGTTTTTTAAAGGGTTTTTAATTATTTTAAGTGATTTTTGTTGACATATCAGGAAGATCAGGATTGAGAACAACCATTTTAGAAAGCTAAGCACCATACATACAGACTAAGGTACTTTATATCATACACATATCTTACATGTCACATATAATTTTTCTTCTTCGTATCATTCGCACTGATCTTGGTTTGCTGGTAAACAGAAGCTTATCTTTTCTGCATCTGCTTTCTGCAAATGGAAACCAGTGAATTTTACTGTGGTTGCTGGGATGGAAAACTAGCCTGTAGACTAAAGATTAGCAATCCGGAGTGGAGAAATTAGGAAAAACTAGCAATTCCAGAGGGGAAAAACTAGTAAATAACAAGACTTCTTCCTTTCTCCCAGTGGTTCACTATAAATGGCTTGTTGGGATAATCCAAGACTGAAGATTGCAAGTAAATCTTTTTCTATACTCCGGGGGGAGGGGGAAGGCATTAATATTTAGATCAAGCTTTCTGCTAATCAATTTTAAAAGCATGTAAAGTGTTGCAAAAATAATTTCTTAAGATTGCTGAACAGCAATTTATTAAACATATATTTTAAAATATTTTGTTAAACACTTATTGATTTTACTACTTGAGCCTGGTGATCTCTGGCTCATAAATTATATTATGGAATGGAGGAGCTAAGCACCATCTGCTACCCTATCACATGACCTCCTAGCTATACCAAGTGTACTTGTTTGACAAAAGGGGAGGGGGAGAGAAGGGTTTTTCAGACAGAGGAAGTCTGAGTATGTTTGTGTATTAAAAAATTAGGCAGTCTCAGCTGCTGAGGAGATATCGATTCTAGAATGATTCATGACTATCAATAAGGAATTTATATATATGCCCATTTCACAAATATGACTCTGGGTGACCTACAATAAAAAACCATTAAAAAGAGTCAAACATTAAAAACTATTCCATGATTAAAATATCAATGTTATTAAAAATGCTAGAAGAAAGCATCTTCATTGTTATGTTCAATGTAGTCATCTTACCATGTTTTCCTGAAAGTAAGGCCTACCCTGAAAATAAGCCCTAGCTTGATTTTTGGGGGTGGGCCTAATATAAGCCCTACCCCAAAAATAAGCCTTAGTTTTGGGGCGAGGTGTACTCTTAAAAATCAAGCTAGGGCAGGGGTAGGGGTGTGGATCTGCCCCACGCACCCTGCACCCACTTACCTTGCAGCCAGGCCTCTCCTCGCTGGCCCACTTCTGCAGCGTCTTCTGTGGCCAGGCCAGCATTTCTCAGTCAGAGGCCTTTCCGGAAGGCCTCTGCAGCTAATAATCAAGCTATGGATTCAATCCATAGCTCCGTTCTACAAGACCTCTGCAGCTGAGGACCGAGCTGCATAGCCCTTCTGGAAAGGCCTGACTGCAAAATGCAGGCCGGAATGCAACTGCAGAATAAAGCTACTACTCCTTCTGCCCCAGAAGTGGACCTGCTGGGCAGGGCTGTCGGTGCCGGAGGTAAAACAGTCCCCGAAAATAAGACCTGGTGCCTCTTTTGGAGGCAAAAAAAAAATAAGACCCCGTCTTATTTTTGGGGAAACACAGTAATAGTTGTCCAAATCCCTGCTGACAATGACAATGTCATGTTTTGAGGAATGTCTAGAAGGATAACAAGGATGAAGCCATAGAATATTCCACAGGGTGGGTTCCATGGCAGAAAAAAAGATGAGAGCAGCAACATATTCTTCTACCAGACCTGATGGGACTGGCAGTTGTAATCAGGAAGAGGCAATCTTGATAGGAGAATGCAGTGTGGAATGTTCTACTTCATGGGTGTCAAACTCGATCACGTCACATGATATATCACGTTTTTGCCTTTGTGGAGCCAGAGTGGGAGTGACCTGTGCATGATGCATCTGGCTGGCGGACTACAGTTTGACACCCCTGTTGTCATGCCTCCGTCCGAGCCTGACTCTGAGGACGACATGGAGTTCCCTGTTGAGGCCCAGGAGGGGGTGTCTGTGGCTTCGGAGGACTGTGGGGAGGAACAGGCTGAAGCAGGCCAGGGCCCTTCAAGTTTGGAACAGGGAAGGCAGAGCTCAGGCGAGGAGCAAGGCCCCTCCCCACCAGATCCCAGAGCATGGAGAGCAGAGAGGAGGAGGGAACAATGGAGGCAAGCTCACTTGCTCGGGAGGAGAGCGTCACGCCCCACTTCACACCACTTCACAAGGAACACCTGGGAAATAGGTATTTAAGGAGACACTGTGGGGTGGGGCATTTGCTGGGAACAAACATGAACTCTTGTGATCTGAGCTCTTGTACCTGGACTCTTTGTATTTTTGATCAAGTTTGTTTCCTGCTGAGTTTTCCTTGCTGTGTTCAGTTTTGCAGTTTGCATGATCATACTTTGTTATCTGTTTTACTTTAAAGAACTGTTGAATTCCATTGACTGTTTTATTGAACTTGTGCCAGCATATGTGGGGGCTGTTGGGTGAATGTTGGCAGTGCTTACAAAGACAATTATTCTGACCAGCTAATTGCTTTGCCTCCGTTCGGTGCCCTGGGTCATCACACTTGTTCTACTTGGTGATATTTAAGAAAAAAGAGAATCCAAGATGTTTCAGTAGTCATGAAAAGTAGGTAGACAAATTTTAATCAGAGGTCTCAATTATTTCTTTGAGGAATTTAGTAACCACTAAATTTTAGAATAGGCATTCCCTCACTTTACTGAGGTATTACTATTGTGAGCTTCAAGATAGATAGTCTTTGAATGGTGCAACAATTAGGTGATGAAAAATTGTCCAGGAAATTGAAATTAGGAATGAAAAGGGTGCAGAATGGAACGGATCCTAGGTCTATTTATATATTACCAATATAAAAGAATATATGTAGCTCAGGGTTGAACTGTGGAGTTCTTTGTGTTCTCTGAGCTTAATTATCTAGTCAGTTAATGAAACATCTGCAGAAAACAACTAAACTCCACTATTTTTATGTAGTAGCTAAATTGCCCTTTCTTAGTTACTTGACTGGAAAGGTCAGTCTTCCAATGAAAGTCATTCTATCTTTGCTAGGAGGAAGGTTTGTTATGGTACAAAGGATTTTATAAGCTGTATTTTATTTCAGGACAATATAATTAAAAAAGGTTACAATTTTTCTAAATTTGCAAACAAAATTTATATGCAATTGTAAAGTTGTACTCCGATCGATATAGAAAACCTGCAGTTAATCTTAAAGTAGTAACATCCCATTTTAGCAAACCTGTGTGCTGGAGTTTTATATATTATGAATGTTTTGAATCTGTTTCAGAAAATATGTAGCAAGAATTTGATTTCGTCTTTTGTATGTTGGAATTATGTTTGGCCTTGTTCTATGCTGATACCATTTTAGTTTATTATTCATAAAATTATAAGTAGGGTGATAGAAAAGGAAAAAGGAGTAAAAAAGGGTTGCTGAATTATATTCCTAAAAATTGGAATCTCTAAGTATGAAGAACTTTGGAAATATCATCTGTGGGCAGCATTAAGGTTTTATTCTTGTGGATTCTAGTAAACTTGACTTAAAAGTCTGGATGAAAATTGAGCACAATTTAAAAAGATAAATTGATTTTTATCACCGTAATGGAAAGCTGCTGTGCTAGGTATTCTCTTATAATATAAACATTACATCACTTTATCAAACAGAAATTTCAGTAGTTAAAACTCATAAAAGCACTGTAAAATATCAATTAAATAATGAAAAAAATCATTATTTAAAATGAGGAGTAAAATGGGAAGAAGAAAGAAGAAAATGGCTTATACCATTGTTTCTGCAAGATTCAGTGAAAACTCCTCTTCTGTCTCCAAACATCATTCTTCATATATACTAATAAAATAATTTTTCTTACGACATATAAATTTAAAATATAGATTTTGTTGTAGGTAAGGAATTAATGTTCAGCCTGTTTCACTTTCTTTGTTTTAATAGTTGTTAAAGTAAAGAAACTTTATTAGTCCCAGCCTATCCAATACTTTAATACAGTGGTGGGATTCAAATATGTTAATAACCAGTTCTCTGTGTGGATGCCGCTTCCGGAAGTCCATTCTGGGCTGGGCAACAAAAAATTAGCTACCGGTTCTGCCGAAGTGGTGCAAACTGGCTGAATCCCACCACTGCTTTTAATAGCAAAATTCTGACTTTAATTTTTCAAAATGATTTACAAATGACAATAAAAATACAATGTTGCTATGCAGCAGAGTAAATATATAAAATCTTATCTCCCCTCCTGCTGCTGCTGTATTCTGTGGTATATATTTATCCAAGCCCTATGGAAAGCAGTATGTTTTAACACAAAACCTGTAGTTCTAACCAACACCAGAGAGTGGCAGAATAATAACAGTAAAAACAATTTATCCAGCTCTTACATTGATCCATTTCTGTAATATATTCTGAATCTACAATGCTTTGAATACTGAAAAATAGATAGAAGATATGCTCACTAATTACTAGGATTAATAAAACTGCGCTCTTTAGTAGTATTAACTTATTCCAGATATTTTCAAATAGAATAACTACCCATAACGTGTTTTGTCAAATAATCTTATATTTTATCTCTTTTGGCTCCAGACTCAGTAGACTCAAATCTTCTCAGACTTGGTGACCCATCTCTGTGTACAGTTGAAATCCAGGTTTAGAGAGTCAGGGCAATAGAATATGGTTAAGGATTTATTATCAAGAGAATATTCTATACAACTTATTGTCAGAGTTGCCAATGAGGTTTTGGGTCTAGGACAACTTGCCGTGGCCAACTTGCCACAGGACAACTTGCCACCGAACTCATTGTGAACAACTCGCTATGGGACAATTTTACACGGGATAACTCAACATGAGATAAATATAGTGTTATCCGCCATTATTTCTTCAACATTATTTTCATTTTTGTCATTCACATTTCATTTAGCATCCTTTCTTTAATGATTCTGTTCCACCATTTCTTTGATATTAGTGTAACTCTTGTATTTCTTGATTCTTTTACCTGCACTTAAGGCACACAAGAGTGTCTTTTGGGCAGTTGCAGATGCCCCAGGTAAACCCATTTTTGGGGCAGGATTCACTCATTCCATGAGGAATTTCATGCTCAAATAAACCCAGATTCTACATACACACACACATACACACCAAAAAAAACCAGACAACAAAAAATCACAATAAATGTTTTAAATCATTTTTACCTATTTAACACATACCATGTAATTTAATGTATAGAAAAAACTTAGATTTCATAAAATTTTAAAATAAAAAATCTAGAAACTCGGATCTGGATTTAAAAACCCAGCACTGGCAAGCCTGATGCACATGCACATACTTAGCATCAGTCCTCTATGCACATATTTCCTATGAGAAAACATAACAGAACATTTTATTCTATCTTGTTCCTAGCACTGATTTAGTCATACTGCATTGACTTTTAAAAAACATATGTCTCATTATTTCTTCCAGCAACCAACTTGGGCTATAATAATTTTTTAAACTGAAAGAACCTGTACATCTCAATTTATATGGCAAAAATTCAAAACTTCTAGTGACATTCAATCATTTGGTTAATACTTTCTGAATGTTAGGTAATAATTTTCCCTGAATATCATATGACTTCATTTGTTCAATAATTTAACAATCTAAGCATTAAGTGCAGATGGTTCCTTTATTCCCAATGGTGACCACTTTTAATGTATTGTAATTAACATTAAGCAAATCCTCCTTAGAAAAAAAGGATCTTCCTATTGATCTATGGAAGCCTACTTAATTGGGAAGACTGAATTACATTTTCATTTGTTTGCATAAAATATTGCAAGTGCTTACATTTCTCTGTGACAGGTGAAAAGCACTTAACGAGTTATGTTATTTATTGAAGTTATTAAACTGGAACAAACAAATACACATGTAACTACGGCTACTATAACTATGTGCTTTTTAATATTATAGTGCCATCTAACTTCAATTTCTGGAATCAAATTCTGTCAATTTATACTTTTGCGTATAGAGTTTCCCACAGAGGATTGATGACAATTATGACATATTTTGCACTGAAAAGGGAGAATATGAACCTCTAACGTTGTCTATGATATTGTTAGATCTTAAAATAGTCTTGCTGTTGTATTGTTATGATGAGTGCTCTGGTCTCCCAATTTAAATGTCCAAAATCCCCACAAGCTCTTGCATTAAAGTGATGGAAATGAAACTACATTCAGAAATAAAGCAAGGAAATCACCAGTTTTATGACTGAAGGTGTCATTGCTCAGAAATTGTCAAGGACCCGTCACTGATCTATGTAGGCTAATGAGATAAAATCCAAATATCCCTTTCAGCTGCTGTAAAAGTCTGCAAACGAACATGGAAGGTTTTAAATTTGATCAATTCTTAATGCTGAACTACCGAGACCAAGGCTGTGATTATTTGGCACCCTGGGGTTGAGGACATAGCACCTGTTGATCTTGGATCGAGCAGCATTTCCCAATTTGAGACTATTTGGAGGTTCTTTTGAATTAACAGTTACTCCTCAAACAGCAGATGGCAGGTGTGGCCCGGAGGACCGTCTCTACATAACTTTATATTGTGTACTTTCCTCATTCCAAAGGCTCTTCGTGCAGTTATTGATGCCCTTTTTGCCTCATACACTACACTGAGGACCACCCAGAAGCTACAGTTGCTTTAGATGTGCTTGTTAGCAGCCAAACTATGTCAATTTTCAAAAAATATTTTTACAAATAATGGCTAAGTGAAATGTTTGATCCCATTCATTGCATCAGAGCTAGAACTTGCTTAATGATCATTTGTTCAGCAACCATTTGAAGTTACAATGCTGAATGAATGGTCATTGCATCCTTAAAACAAAACAAAAGGAAACAAAACAATGTTGGGGAAGAAAAAAACAGTTTTTATTTAACCATGAATGGTCCTGGTCATTGTTCCATCAGGAATTCTGCATTAGTAAGCATTAATTCTCAATATTCTACAAAGTACTTCAGCTCATGTTCTTGCTAGCAAGATGTATTTCTGTTCATCTTAACTTTTTCTGTTGTCCATACAGAATTACAATACATTAATTTGTTGGTTATGGATTGCTCTAATTTTTGTCTTCCATTCATGTTAGATCATGTACACAAAGTTTATTCTAAAGAGATTATTTGGGGGGGGGAATCCACTTTGACATCTTGCTTTTCCTCTAGGAGTTTAATACAGTTTACATGGGAAGCTCCTTTTAACTCCACAAAAACAATTCTGAGAGAGATATATATTTATTTAAATTGATTTACATGGCTGCCCATCTCAGAAAATGTGACTTTGAGTGGCTGAGAACAATTAAAAAATACAATGTAAATACAACATAAAAATACATTTCACAACCAACTAAAACACAAAGTGGCCTCAAAGTGGCAACAGTATCTTCAAGGTTTTCTGAAAGATAAGCAGAAATGGGCCAACCTGATCTTCGGTGGTGTGGTGTCCAGAAGGCAGCTACAGAAAAGATGTGGAAAAGATTGGCCTAAGAGACAGTAAGTAACTCAAAGTCACCCAATGAGACTCCATAGTTGGGAGTAGATTTGGTCTTGGTTAACTACTACACATATAATATAGAGTTGTGAGATGTACATCTATTGAACAGTGGGACTGTGGTTGAAAATATAAAAAGATAATCAGAAATGTAATTTTATTCCTTGCCATTTTCAAGATGGTAATGATTTAGAGATTTAAATACACAAATTCTTTTTCCTTGATGATAGATATGTCAGTAGCACTCCTAAAATTGTTATACACTAGTTGATCCTTTTGTACAATTTTTAATAACATATTTAACAGATATAGAAGGGGTGGTAGTTATAATTTTTATTGCTGGTGTTTAATCCTGTTTCTAACCATCAAAATCACTTTTTCCAGATGTTTTCTCTATCAAGTGGAAAAGGTTCAGAAATTGGTTGATGCTAACAGAAGATTTAAGCATTAAATCTCTAACAGCAAGAGATTTAAGCATTAAAGATAAAGCATTCTCAAAATAGTATGTCTGAGAAATATATAGCAATATCATGGTTTATTGAATAAATGTGGGTTTTTATTAAAAAAATGCAGCAGATAAATGTAACATGGGATGAATTATCTGTCAGCATGTATATACTTGAATTTTGCATTTTTACAAAATGGCACTTTATAAAGATTATGTGATTTACCTTTCCAAGCAGAAAAAATAGGCTTTCTGAAGGACTTTTAGGTACAGAAGCCTGATTTACAGAAATTAGGAAATACATGCTTGTATGTATGATTATCTCTCAGTGTGTAACCACAGTGTGGCAGTGGTTAAGATATTGTATTAAAGTTAAATTGAAGTCCACCCTCAACCATGGAAGTGAGTCACTTTTTTAATCTAATATACAGTACCTCACAAAGTTGTTGCTCTGTTAAAACTGGAGAGAAACCATCATCTCCATGGTTTAGCTCCTAAGTAGGCTGACTTTTCTCCACTTTCCAATCCAAGCAAGTGCTGCCACCTATTAAAATACGGCAGAAATATTTAAGATTTAATTTTTTATACTGTGAATATACATTAATTTTTAGGATCATTCTTGGCTAAAGCAAGACAAGACTATTCATATCTCTTTCTAATCTGCCACTAGAAATTATTTTTTTAGTTTTGGGGAACGAAAACAGCAAAATTAAATGGGATAACTAGAAGCACCACTGGTTGCCTGGCAGCAGAGGAAAGATTTGCATGGGATCTTGGAGAATTAAGCTGCTTTCTAGAGCAAAAGGCCAGGAAGATGGAACTCCAGCAAGTGTCTGTACTAACCAAGGTAAATTTACAGGTCGAACGTCAATAGCTCCATAAAATCAAAATGGACTTTTGGCAAAAGCACAGAGTGATTTGTAGCATCAAGATGGCACACAATCGGCAGGCTTCTGCTCAGCCTTTTCCCAAATTTTAGTTCTAGTTTAATGTAAAGAAGGACTAGGGGTGACATGATAGCAGCGTTCCAATATCTCAGGGGCTGCCACAAAGAAGAGGGAGTCAAGCTATTTTCCAAAGCGCCTGAAGGCAGGACAAGAAGCAACGGATGGAAACTAATCAAGGAGAGAAGCAGCCTGGAATTAAGGAGAAATTTCCTTACAGAACAATTACAGGTAATCCTCGACTTACAACACTTCATTTAGTGACCATTCAAAGTAACAACAGCACTGAAAAAAGTGACTTATGACTGTTTTTCACCACTGCAGCATCTCCATGGTCACATGATCAAAATTCAGATGCTTGGCAATTGACACATTTATGACAGGCTCATGTGATCCCCTTTTGCCACCTTCTGACAAGCAAATTCAGTGGGAAGCCAGATTCACTTAACCCAGTTACTAACTTAACAACTGCAGTGATCCACTTAACTGTGGCAAGAAAAATGGGGCAAAATTCACTTAACAGCAGAAATTTTGGTCGTAAGTCTAGGACTCCCTGTAAGCAGTGGAAAGAGTTGCCTTCAGAAGTTGTGGATGCTCCAACACTGGAGGTTAAGAAGAGATCGGGCAACCCCTTGTCTGAAATGGTGTAGGGTTTTCTGCTTGAGCAGGGAGAGGGTTGGAGGAGAAGAACTTCAAGGTCCCTTCCAACTCTGTTATTCTGTAAATTCCAAGTTTGCACCCCGCGCCCCGCCGTCTGATTGCTGCCGGGCATCCCTTCCCTTCCTCTCCGGTACAGGATGAGTAAATCCGCCACGTGGTCGCCTAAACTCCTCCTGGAGACTCCAGGAGCCGGGAACCCAAGACCTATCCGTCTCCCCGCCCTTCCTCTCAGCGCCTGGAGGATTATGCCTCAGAGCGGGCCGCTGACGCTCGAGCAGGCACAGGGAGGGACTTACCTGCTGTGGCTGTTGTCGGGAACGGCGCTTCTGCCGCCTCTCTCTCTTCCCCCGAAGGCCGCTCCGAGTTGCGCATCCTGGAATCCACGTAAGCGAGCCAATCGAGGGGGGCTTCTTGTTTTCGCCTCGAAAGCAAAACTTTCAGCTGTCCAAACAGGCGGGTTCTTATTATCAGGTCAGTTGAGACACGCGTCGAGGGTGGGCTCTGGTGGCGAGGACACCGCGGAAGGAAGGGCGGAATCGCCTCCCAAACCGCCAGGTATCCCCTTTGGTCCTTCCAGAGCGAATGGGTGGGAGCGAGCACATTCGTCGCTCTTCGCAAACACGTGGTTTCCGAGAGAAGAGTTCCCTCGTAGATCAGGGGTCTGCAACATGAAGACGTGTGGACTTCAACTCCCAGAATTCCCCAGCCAGCTTTTGAAGTCCACAAGTTTTGCTGGCTGGGGAATTCTGGGAAGTCCACAAGTCTTCAAGTTGCCAAGGTTGGAGACCCGGGTCGTTAGACGGTAATGCCTGGGGCTGTCAGGGATATGGAGGAGAAAAGGGCGTGGGAATCGCCCGATGGAGGAGGGCTTGTCGTGCTACCCTGATGGCTGAATCTTCAGCGGGCGATAGCACCCCTAACCCTCCGGGCTTTCCATGGTCATCTTCCTCTACCCAGATGCCCCTAAAGCAGGGGTCTCCAACCTTGCCAATCTCAAGTCTTGTGGAGTTCAATTCCCAGCTGGCTGGGAATTCTGGGAGTTGAAGTTCACATGTCTTAAAGTTACCTCCTGCCATAAATTATTTCTGAGACTTGTTGCTTAACCAGAAGAACTCTCTCCCGCCCTCCTTTATAAATTGTTAGCATACTTGGGAAAGCAGAGGCGGAACGCAATAAGCGTTACAACTGGATGGGGCCGACCTCGGCAATAGCTGATTCAAAGCAACCTCTTCGCTATTTTCCTTTCCTCCCTCCCTCCTTTAGTGAGCGTCTTGTTCTCCCGAAACAAGGCCGGAAAACCGTGAGCTTAATCCGCTCTCATTTGGAGAGGGATGGCGTCGCGCTGCTGGAAAAGAGGCGAACGCGGAAATGAGCTCTTCCTTCGTTATGGAGGCATATTAAAGCTAGCCTAGTTTATACAGATTGCTACCGATCATGAAAGTACTGTTAAACTTTCAAATACGTTGGACTACTGACCTCTTCCCGTTGCACTTTAAAAGAATTAAGATTTGGCTGAGCTATTGCGACTTCATTTCTAGGAAGCTCAGTGGCATCCACCCGTGACTCTCGATTCGTACATTATTTAGGTCACCAGTTAATAACTCGAATGTAAGGTTCTTTATCTTTAAAGGGAGAAAAGGATTTCCTCTTACACTGGTGCCTGTCTTTCCCTTATCAAAGCTCTATTTGGAAATGACAATTGTTTTTTTATTTGCATATTATTCAAAAACACTTATTGGAAGACTTTATGTTCTTTAACCATGATATACTGGACTACGAATTAGCCAAAGCTATTTTAATATAGCAGTAATGCGGACCATATAGCTAGCTTGTGTGGATCTGGAAAATTAAGTAAAATATATAATATTAGATCAATGTGTCAAATGATCACATTTGATAGATGATGCATTTTTTTCTAAATTCACAGTATTTATTTAAAATCTACGAAAAAATATCTCTGATTTTGGATAAAATATTCATAACAGCTACCTCACATTTTATGGGTAAAATACATGTAGACTACATGTATTTTCTTCCTTGGTAGACATAGGCCAATAGTGGGAAAATTTGCCCTGAAAGATATAATATTGGGCTCCCCAAATGGTCACAGCTCTTTTCTCCATCAGACTTTTGTAATTTTTAAGAGTACTTTTAATTATGTTTTCAATTACATTTACCTGTTTTGAAGTTTTTTAATGTAGGCATTTGTTTCTTGAATTTTTATTTTGTAAGAAAATTCTGCAAACCGCACCCATTATCCTGTTTTCTCTGACATGGTACTTCTTAGATACATTGTTAGTTTTTTTTTGTAAAGGCAGTTTAAGAGCATAAATGAATATTTTTCATTTTTGGTCATAGGGCAGTAAAAATAACATTTTTGTAATGTAATAACATTAAGAATTACAACCGTTTTAGTAATATCTGTGGAATCTATGAGGTATCTAAAAGAGAGCCAGTTTGATGTAATAGTTAAGGTCCTGTCTTAGAAACTAGGAGACTGTGAGTTCTAGTTCCGCCTTCAACATAAAAGCCAGTGGGATGACTTTGGGCCGATCATACTCTCTAAGTTGTTGTGGAAAAAAGGAAAGATGAAGGAGTATAATGTATATTTTATGCCATGAGTTACTTATAAAGTAATAAAGCTGGGATAAAAATCTAATAAATATACAAATTAAAAACTGGCATACTAACACAGTATTATATTAAAACAAAAGGCTTCTTGGTCTTGGGCTAAGATCAAATGTAATTAAAGAATATAAAATTACTATGCTTGTCTGTTGGGAGTCTTGGGGTAAATGGGGAAGGGATTATAAGATTTCTGGTTCTTACTATACTAGCAAGCTGCTTCCTCATGCTTTGCTGCATGTCCTTCAGCCCACTTTAAAGCAATAAACCCCTGGATAGGAAGTAACTGTGTCCTTTGGATTTTGAAAATATAAGTTTCTTCCCTTCCCTTTTATCTGTTGGTAGCATTAACTTTTAGCAAATTCCTTGATGAAAAAAAATGGAGCAAAAGACTGTCATATGATTTAGCACTTTGTACTGCTTTGTAACCAAAGCTGAAACCTCTGACATAATAGGCACACTGAACTTGGTAGGACATTTGATGAACATTCTTTCTTTATATTGTAAATTTATCTCTATTGTGGTTGGGGATAACACTGGGCGGGTGAGGCAGTTTTTAGGCATTCTGTTTACTCCTCTGGGCATGTATTGTCTTGCATCAGCTACTTATGCTAGCTTAGTTTTATAGTAGGTAAAATATTGCCAAGTCTTGTGGGAAGAACACATCTTTCTTCCCCCATATTACAATACTTCTCCAGCTTCTTTTATCAGTCGTACTAACCTTATCCAATATGACGCTCAATATATGGGATTACTCAAAACTCATCATTCTTTGCCTGTGGACCGAGACTTCTAGAAGGTACAGAGTTAGTCAACACTGCCTTACATTGCTACCACACTGTGTAATATTATGATGCCATAACTTGGACATTGTACTATTGCAACTTGGAACAACAGCAGTATAAATGATTTATTGCAATACTATCTTCTGTTGAGCAGGTATAGTTCAAAGACAGAATGTCATTGTCTATTAAATTGAAATTGAATACAAAGATTGATACTTGAATACAAGAAGGATTTAAGATGAAGAATTTAAAAGTGAATTTTTTAGGAATATTAACTAATAATATTTATATATTTAGCACACTTCCTTTCCCTAAATCTCTTATAATTAATGTTTGTGTTACTGTAAGTGCCTTCTCTGCAATGGTGCTTTCCCTGTGGGATAGCTTCCTTCTCCCTAAACCAGGGGTAGGCAACCTTGGCTCTTTTATGACTCGTGGACTTCAACTCCCAGAATTCCGGCTCAGGAATTCTGGGAGTTGAAGTCCACGAGTCATAAAAGAGCCAAGGTTGCCTACCCCTGCCCTAAACCTTTGATGGTCCTGGCCCTGTTGGAAGGCCTTAAAACCTGGTTTAAATCAAGGGGATTAATGGAGCTTGGGTTGAGAAATTGATTACTTTTTCCATTGTGTTTTTTATTGTTCTTTTTACTGTTTTATATGTATGTTTTTGGTCTTATAACTTGTTAGCTTCCCAGAGTTACTTGATTAATATGATCAGCCACATAAATTTTCAGAATAGAAAATTGCTAAATAGAAGTAAAATTCCAGAATAAACTGAGCACAAATAGAGTCTGATTCTTGTCACGATATGAAACATAAACAGTTGGAGTTAAGATAGTTCAACCTCTGTTCTATTTACATTTCTTATAATTATGTCAGTCCTATTGGGAATACTGCTACAT
>NW_015386775.1:1025163-1026836 GCF_001527695.2 Protobothrops mucrosquamatus | reverse complement strand
CCCGAGAGGTGGTATGCAGCAAGAAGGGAACTAAAGAAAGAAAAATTAAGAGACTTCTTAGAGGGGTGTTTTGCCAAATTTTTAGGGGGTTCGGGGATGGCCAGGGGGGGCATGGGGGAGGCCTCTCTGAGGCCAAGGCCAGACCTGTCTGAGGGACGCGGTATTAGAACGGTGAGGGAGGAGGCTGGGGGGTCAAGGGCGGGTGGTGTGATTGGTACGGTCAGTGGGAGGGGCAGATATGGCGGGAGCAGAGGACCATATTGGGTTTTGGGAGCACGCACACGCTGCTTACAAGCTTGTGGGTGCTCCGGTCCTCAGGGCTCCACCCGGCTTCCAGGGATCTTAGATCCGCGGGCCCGGGATCACCGGCTGATGTTATGCAACGCCAGGTCCGTGGTGAACAAGGCACCCCTCATCCAAGACCTTATTCAAGAGGGGGGTGCGGACCTGGCAGGTATCACCGAGACCTGGCTGGGCATGGAAGGGGGAGTGCCCCTCATTGATATTTGCCCGCTGGGTTTCCAGGTATTCCATCAGCCGAGGACCCGGAGTAGGGGCGGTGGGGTAGCGGTCATTATAAGGGAGAGCCTATGTCCGAGGGAGACCACTGTGCCTCAGATAGACGGTGGAGAGTCCCTCCTTGTGAAGTGGGGGCAAGGGGTACAAGTGGGCCTGTTGATTATATACCTGGCCCCCTGCTATGTATCAACGGCCCTGCCTGAGCTGGCTGACATAATAGCCGGGGTGGCAGTTGAGACCCCCAGACTTATAGTCATGGGGGATCTCAATCTGCCATCGGCAGGCGAAACGTCGGCGGCAGCTTGGGAGTTCCTGGCTTCCATGACGGCCTTGGACTTGACCCAATTAGTTCATGCCCCCACTCACACGGGAGGACACACACTGGATCTAATTTTTGTCTCTGGCCAGTGGCAGAATGATCTGGAAATGGGGGAGGTGGTTATAGAGCCCCTGTCATGGTCGGATCATTCACTCCTTAGGATGGACTTCCGGACCGCTCCCCCCCGCCGCAGGGAGACGGAACCGCATAGATGGTTCCGTCCCAGGCGCCTGATGGTCCCGGAGAGGTTCCTGACGGAGCTTGGGCCATATCCGGAGGATCTAGTTCACGACTCGGCTGAAAATTTGGCGGCGGCCTGGGATGTGGCCGCTGCCGCAGCACTGGACCGAGTCGTGCCTTTGTGGCCTCTGACCCGGCGCAGATCTCAACTAGCTCCCTGGTTTACCGAGGAGCTGAGAGAGATGAAGCGCCGGAAAAGACGCCTAGAGAGCAGTTGGAGGGCTACCCGAACCGAATCTGACCGAGCACAGGCAAGGATGCATGTTAGATCCTACCTAGTGGCGATGAGGGTGGCAAGGTCTAATTATTACTCCACCCTCATTGCGTCATCAGATAATCGCCCAGCCACCCTCTTCAGGGTGACCCGCTCTCTCCTTCAGTTGAGGGGGGGAGGATCCCCTGGAGGGGAGGGCTGAGGACTTTGCCCAATATCTGTATGACAAAGTCGCTCGGATCCGAGAAGGCTTGGACTCTGACTGGGTGGCCCCGGGGGAGGAGACGGGAGCAGGTCTTGAGACTATTATTTGGGAGGAGTTTGACTCTGTGGCTCCCGAGGACGTGGACAGGATCCTGGGGAGGCTGAATGCAACCACAT
>NW_015386775.1:1018020-1021924 GCF_001527695.2 Protobothrops mucrosquamatus | reverse complement strand
CGCGCCCTCAAGACATGGCTATTTAAGCTGGCAGGACTGGCCTAAGGGTTATTTTTAGCTTGGTTTTATAATAATTTTTAAAAATAATAAAGGCCTAATAATATTTCATTTTAATTAACATTTTAACTTTAGTATTTTTTGTATTTATGTATTTGTTTTTAAAAGGCTGTAAGCCGCCCTGAGTCCGCAGGGAGAAGGGTGGGGTAGAAATATAAATAATAAATAAATAAAATAAATATGTAATGTTCCTCCATTTTTCCATTCCTCTCCACTTCTATCCTTTTATATCTTATATCTTCTTATGGATTTCTCGATAGTGTTGCCACTTTTCAAATATTATTTATTTCTAATCCATATTTTTAATGATAATGATAATTTTTAACAATAAATTGGAGGAGTGGCATAGATTTACTTCTAGCTGCTTCATCTTATGCACTAAGAGGATGAATAGCATTTAAACATATATAATTCTTTCTTACATTTAGAGAAGAAATCATGACATATCCATTGCAGGTCACCAAAGAGTTCTATCAATCTGTATTTGCTCAAGATGAAAAAGAACTAAAAGAAAAAAAGAAAGAAAAAAGTTACCTTCTTTTTTATCTTTCCTGTCAAATTCCCTTGACAAGCTCCTGTTTGCTCTCCCTAGTCACTCACCCAGTGAGCCACTTAGGGAAATGAAGATAATGCCAGAGGCTATTGCTTTGTAGGTAAAGTTGACAGGTTGCAGGTAACTTTGAGTTACTGATTGACCTCTAGCTGCTTACACTTGAAATAATCATTAAAGAGAGAAACTTGTTCAGCAAACAGTATATTAAAATTATTTCTTGTGGCTGTCATTCTGCATCAGTCCTTGTAGATTTAAACTGATGTGTGTCTTTTAGTCTTGGAGACTCTGATATTAACATGCATCTCCCCAAATGCAGGCTTTGTTTACACAGCCAAGCCTATTAAAGCAAAAGGCCTATTGTTTTCTGTAAATCAGTGGTGGTCCCTGTAATAAGGTAATTATAATTCCAACAAGTTATTATTAAGGGAAATTTGGACTGTATGGATAGCTGATCTGAGTTAACTACTAACATCCAAGGAGCCTGGAACCAACTCTTAGATATGTACACATAGACTTCCTACAACCTGACACATGTAGGATGCATTATACTGAATTCCCTACATTCCATGCTACCTGACTAAGAATTCTGGGTTTTGCAAGCTTAATATAATAATCTGGTGAGTATTACGAGGCAGAGGCTGATTTATAAGATTGCTACCCAAATTTCATGCTGCTATTATAAAGGAATGCAGACATTTCACAGCTTATTAACCTAAAAGAAATGGAGTTTCCGGATGAACAATCAGTATATTTTAGAAGCAGCAACACACAAAATGTTGTTTTCCGTTTACTTGCTTGCTTATTTTTATAAGTGAAATTTCTTTCAAGTCAATTAGCATTGTGAAAACTGTTTATGTGTTTTAAACAATGCAAGAACTAAATTATTGCCACTAGTTATTGTATAATTTCATTTCTTTGCTTTTCCTTGAAGGCCTTCTCTGGTAAAAGATACATACTTTTAACATACATACCAATTTTCTTGAAACCAATTGCCTTAATTAAAATTTCTGTGTTCTACTAAATGTACAGTAGTATAAATAAAGTACAGTTTAGCTGTATAATAGGTGTACAGTAATAAACAGCAGACAAGACAAATCTAAGATAAAAAGCCAGTGACAAAACAATTTAAATCATATTATTTAATAGGAAAGTATATTTTATTTTTATTTTTCCTGGAATGCTATTGAACATGCTTAATAAAAGAAGAAAAATGCTTTAAATGTTTTAAAATGCACAAATACTCCCATAGCATTGACTTAGGCTCAAGCCCTTGTCAACCTTCGTAACTGGGTTATGTGAATAAAACATAAAAATAACAAAGGAATTATATGTTATCTTGCTGCAGATTATACATAATATAGCTTGGGGGGCAGGTTATTTAAAGGGCTGCCTCTCCCCCATTACATCTCCCGGCTCACCATAATGGGAAGGCAAGGTATGTTGCGGCTCCCATCTATCAGGGATATACATCTGGTGGGACTGTCAAAAAGGGCCTTCTTGGTGGGGACCCCTTCCATATGGAATATCATCTCCCAGAGGTACCCCACCTTGTTCCTTTTCTAAAAGAACCTGACATTTTCTCAGTGGGCCTGGGGATCCTGAACTGAATGGAATTGATCAGGTGATTGATCTGATTGTGTTGTTGCAGCCATGAAAATATATGTGTTATGATTTTTATGTTGTGATTTATAATGTTGTAACTGCCCAGAGTCACTTGTGTGTGATTGGGCAGCCATATAAATTTGTTTAATAAATAAATAAAGTATCTATTGCTAAGTATCTATTTAAAGTATTTATGTACAAAATGTATAGGAGGAGGAAAGCCATGTTGAGCTTCTGTATGAAAGAAGGGATATAAATCAAATAAATAAACAAATAGCTACAGCCCAAAAGAAAAAAAAATCATGACTACTGTAGTACTTTCTGTAGTTACCAAGATCACAGGTATTATGCCAACTAAATATTGGCTTTTATTTCATTTCATTTTTTCAATTTAATCAGAATAGAGCTGGAAGGGACATTGGAAGTCTTCTAGTCGAACCCCCTGCTCAAGCAGGAGATCCTATATCATTTCAGACAGGTGGCTGTCCAATCTTTTCTTAAGAACCTCCAGTGATAAACCACCTACAACTTCTGAAGGCAAGCTGTTCCACTGGTTAATTGTTCTCACTGTTAGGATGTTTCTCCTTAATTCCAGGTTGCTTCTCTCCTTGATTAGTTTCCATCCATTGTTTCTTGTCTTGCCTTCTAGAAAATAAGTTGACCCCCTCCTCTTTGTGGCAACCTCTGTAATACTGGAATACTGCTATCATGTCCCCCCTAGTCCTTCTTTTCTCTAGACTAGCCATACCCAATTCCTGCGACCATTCTTTTTTTTTTTATTGAAATTTTTTAAATGTTTTACAATATAACTCCCCACCTCCCTCGAACCCCACCCTTCCGCACCCCCCTCCCTCCCCCCCGACTTCCCAGAGCTACACACAGGGTTTACAATACAATAATTATACTCTGTCTTTCATTATATTAACTTTAAGTTAACAATTCTATAACATCCTTTAGCTCTCTCCTAAACTAACATATTAAACATCATTATTACTAATTATTTATTTTTAATAAAATAAACTACATTAACAATCACAAATTTACTCAAAAACCAAATGAAACTTTTTAGTTCCATATTTATTCTCAATATAATCTATCCATCTTCTCCAAACCAATATATATCTTTCTTGTGAATAATCCTTCACATAGGCTGAAATCTTAGCCATTTCTGCTAAATTTGAAACTTTAAATGCCCAGTCTTCTATAGTGGGCAAACAATCCATTTTCCAACATTGAGCTACTAATAGTCTTGCAGCAGTTATCAAATTCAACATCAATTCCATTTCTTTTTTATCCAAATTTTCCATAATGCCCAACAAAAATAGCTGAGGCTTAAACTTTATCTTTTTCTTAAAAACATTTTGAATATTCCACCAAATCTTTATCCAAAATGCTTTGACCACCCTACATGTCCACCACACATGAAAATAAGTTGCATCTAAATTTCCACATCTCCAACACTTAGGTTGTAGATTAGAATACATACGAGACAATTTTTGAGGATCCAAATGCCACCTATAAAACATTTTATAAAAGTTTTCTCTTAAGTTCTGTGCTTGAGTAAATTTTACATTCCTAATCCAAATTGTCTCCCATGTCTCCAATAAGATCGGCTCTTCTATATTTTGAGCCCATTTTATCATACAGTCCTTCACCAATTCTGTTTCCGAATCCAATTCAACCAATACACCA
>NW_015386775.1:1000898-1015153 GCF_001527695.2 Protobothrops mucrosquamatus | reverse complement strand
ATTTCTTTGGTCTCGCTCCTCCCACTGGCTCTGAAGTTACCTGCTGGTCTATAGGTACCTCCTCCAATCTTCGTTGCTCTCTTTCTTTACGTCTATGAGCTGCACGAGTCAATCTCTGAGATTTCGGATCATCTTTAAATTCCAAAAGTTGTAACTCAGCTTGAGTTTGATCTTGTGATTTGGTGACATTTGATGATGATGTAGCTTGGGCTTTGTCTTCTTGAGTTCTTTCCTTCCTATTACCTTGTGGAGATGCTAAATGACCTGCTTTCAAGATTGAACTATAAAAATCCTTTGCCTTTGCCACCGTATTAAGGCGATAACGCACTCCCATGTAATTAACCATTATACCAGCTGGTATCTCCCATCTGAATTGTATTTGTTTCACTTTCAATTCTTCAGCCAAAAAAGCAAAGTCTTTTCTTCTTCTGAGTATCTTGGGTGGTATTTCTTTTAAAATTATCACATCTTGGCCTTGTTGTGGAATTGAAGGACACAAGCCAGCTCTTTGGAGAAGGAAAGTTTATTTGCGCAGGTTCAGATGGCTAAAGCCAGCAATAAGATCTGAACGCCGAGGAGCGTCCAGAGTACACATATATAAGTTATACAACGTATGCATTTCTTGACCCCTCTAGGTCCCATATATGGTAATATGTTAAACATTGTGATCTCAGCATTCCTGATGGTATGGAAAATTACCAGACAGTTGAACATTGACACAGAGATAAAAATAGTGAATTGGCTACTAAGCAAAGCAAAAACAGGATATGGGTGAAATATGGCTGAAGCAGTCAAGGACAGTGTGAGAGAGCATTATGTCCAGACTCAGCAATTTCTGGAATGCCTCGTGACCGTCCACCTCAGCCTAAGATTTGAAATCTTTGTTTATAAAAAGCCTGAATAATTTTATTACGAATTGACTTCTTTGAAAAATAAACCACAACATCTCTTGGAAGATTTCTCTGTCTCGCCACCCATGAGTTAACTCTGAACATTTTTTCCACTTCTCTCTGTAATTCTTCAGGTTGGCAGGACAAAACCAAGGCTAATTCTGTTATAACTTCCTCTTCCAGTTTTTCTTGAGCATTTTCAGGTAATCCCCTTATTCTCAACGCATGTTCCATTTCTCTAAATTGTGACATAAGAATCTCATTCTGATTTATATCAGTACTCTCTTCCACTTTGCCCATTCTGATATCCAAAACTTCAATATGTTCCTCCACATCTTCCACCCGTCCTGTAACACGATCTACATTATCAGCCAAGGCTTGCAATGCAAACACTATATCCTCTCTCAACTCAACANTTTTTTCTTCAAGTTTTTCCTCAAGTTTCTCCTCAAGTTTCTCTTCAAACAATTTAACAGTGTCCTTTAAGGCATCTTGTAAATCTTTCAATGTTAAAGCTGGCATTGGAGGAGAGGGTGGGGGAGTAGGTTTTGTTTGCTGTGATAACTGTACAGCTGGAGAAGAAGAGCTCAAACCTTTCTGAGGAGGAAAAGTTCCTCCACGCTTTGAAGCCATTTTACTTTCTCTTCCCCTCTTCTCTGATTTATTGTATGATACAATGTCCAATAAAATTTTCTTAAAACTGCCACAAAAAGCAAAAACAATAGTTTGCTCACCAACAGTACCAATAGTTCTGAAACAATAATAATCCAGCAGAAAGTGAAAGCCAAAGTGAAAGTCCTCAATAAGTGAAAGTCTCTATTAAAGAGCAAAACGCCCTTCCACAGCCATTTTTTTTTCTTCTTCAGCTTAAAATCTCAATGGAGAAATTATTAAAATCAGAGCTGAAGGTTCATATTCATGCAGCTCCCAAGCACCTGGATCGCTCTGTCTGCTCCCAAAAGTTACTCACGATCTCCTTCAAGCAGAGGTTGAATCCGTGTCTGGCTACGTTCAAAGAACGGAGGCAGCCCGAAGCGCGGAGAAATCCCTGACTCTGGGGGACCTCACCTCCGCCCCCACAGCTATAAAACTGTGAGAGCTCGGGAGTTCTACCCCTATCAGGGAAACTCTCCCCCCTCCCCTTTGCCCGGGGAAGGGGATTCCAAGCCGCGGAGCAGCTGTTTGACGCTGTTCCTGCGGCTTTTACGCGTCCTCGGGGCGGGCGGCGAAGGGGAAAGCCGCCATCGGCACAGGAATTCAAACCGGAAGTCCCTGCGACCATTCTTCATATGTTTTTGTCTCCAGGTCTTTAATCATATTTGTTGCTCTTCTTTGCACTTTTTCCAAAGTCTCAACATCTTTTTTGTAATGTGGTGGCTAAAACTGGATGCAGTATTCCAGATGTGGCCTTACTAAGGCTTTATAAAGCGGTACTAATACGTCACGTGATTTTGATTCTATGCCTCTGTTTATACAACCAAGGATTGTATTGGCTTTTTTTGGCTGCTGCCCCCACTGCTGGCTCATATTTAAGTGATGGTCCACTAGGACTCCATGGTCCCTCTCTCAGTTAGTGTTTTTGAGCCAGGTTTTGCCTAATCTGTACTTGTACCTTTGTTTTTTTTTGTGCCTAGGTGTAAAACCTTGCTTTTCTCCACATTAAATTTCATGTTGTTAGATAGAGTCTATTGTTCAAGTCTGTCAAGATCTTTTTGGATCCTGAGCTTGTCTTCTGGGGTGTTGGCTATTCCTGTCATTCCTGTGTTGGCTATTCCTGTCAGGACAAGAAGCAATGGATGGAAACTAATCAAGGAGAGAAGCAATCTAGAACTAAGGAGAAACTTCCTGACAGTTAGAACAATTAACCAGTGGAACAACCTGCCTCCAGAAGTGGTGAATGCTCCAACACTGGAAGTTTTTAAGAAGAGACTGAACAGCCATTTGTCTGAAATGGTATAGAGTTTCCTGCCTGAGTAGGGGGGTTGGACTAGATGACCTCCAAGGTCCCTTCCAACTTTATTATTATTATTATTGGTGTCATCTGCAAATTGTTGCGTTCCCCTTCTGTTCCTTCATCTAAGCCATTTATGAAGATATTGAAGAGTACTGAGCCTAAGACAGAATCTTTTGTTACCCTACGTATTACTTCCCTCCAAGTAAAGTCGTATGTAAGGACAAGGGAGGTGGTGTTTAAGAAATGTGAAATATAAACAAACAAACAAACAAACATGTATTATAGGATAATCAGAACTGTTTATAGTAATCATTGCTTCATAATATAAGACATTTAAAAGTACATTTAGTTCTCTTTCAGCTTCCAATTCAGAGAGATTATGTTGTTTTTTGTTTTACTTTTTTCCTCCAGTAGCCAGAATATTCCTGTATGGCAGTGCAATAGATAAAGTATGCATATAAAAGTTTTGTACCAATTAAATTGAGGAAGGATTGAATTCCTAAGAATTTTGGCAAAAGCTCCCATCCAGATGGGAATTTAAACATCCTGGGAATCTAAACACATGATGGCAATGTACTTTATAAGGCAATTTATTTTCAACTGCTGCAGTAAATTTGGATGCTTGTACTTTGTTTATGAGCAAGTAAGAGGAGATTGAGTGGCATTTGAAATTTTATTTTACATCAATGTAGGCCAGTTTTCTATGCATAAGGTTGCAGTTTGACTACAAGAAACTTGAAATAAATCATATTTCAATCAAAATAAACAAGTTAGGAAAAAATTCCATATAGAAAACACTAGATAATAATTTAATAATAAATAAAACTTTACAACAAACAGCAGGAAAATTAGAGTCAAGTCTAAAATTAGGATTATAAATGCAGCAAATTCTGTTAATATATATCTTATTTTAGATTATTAATCAATAGTCCCAATATATCTGAACTTCAGAACATCACGCCTTCATCATTCTAATCTAATTTCTGAGCTTTTGGACCAGCTGAATAAATATATTTGATCTTACATCCTTTACAAAGACAGGAATCTTGAACTATCACATTTGTCATCAAATAGTTTCTAAGCAAAAATAATCTGTAAAACAGTCAAATCTCCTGTTTGATTTGGACGATAATTCACAAACTGATTTATAAACCAAGTGGTAGGATATTAGTCTATTCTGTCCCCTTGCCTTCTTCTGTTCTATTTTTTTTCTCCTCCATCTATAAATAGGAGAAGAAGGAGAAAAATATCCACAGAATATGTCTAGATGGCTAGCACAGAAGATTTTCACTGAGACCCTTTTTTAAATGTTACAATAGACTGCAATGGGGAATTTTCTAGAATCATCTGAAAATACTTGGTGCATTCTATGAAAAGCATTTGACTTTGTTACAGTGATAGCCAAAAAATAAGTAAATGTGTGCAAATAAGTACAGATAAATAACAAAACAAAATAATTTAAGCAGATAGTAATAAGCATGATTAAATCTTCTGCTTTGTTCTCTTTTCTGGGAAAAGAAGAAAACCTTCAGACCTTCATCCCAAGGACCAAAGACTGGATATTTTTATTAATTCACATATTGAGTAGACATACTCTAGGCAGATGTAACTGGTAAGAACAGAAACTTCTTACTGAAAGTATGTAACAAAGGTCAATTTGTCCTTACTAATGTTACAAACAAAAGGCATCAAAATTATACAGTGCACAAGAACAGAGTGATCCTCAACACTTGTCACTTGATAAGGGCAAACATTCAAAATCATCTCTACCAATTACTTTCAACAAAGGCATTCAAATACTTTAACAAATAGGTCACTCAAAGGCCCACAAAGAGGGTAACTTGGTTCATTAGTGCCTAAATTCCATGAAAAGGTAATCAGTATCCATCCAATTCAAGTAAAATGCCAGCCAGTTAAATCTGGGCAGACTACCAACATGCCATTTGTCATGAAACTCCATTCCAGTTTAGATAAATTCAGAAGTGTATCTAACTAATGATGATAACGAGGGGTCCTTGGTGCTTTCTTGCAGACGTTTCATTACCCAAATTAGGTAACATCATCAGTGCTAGTAAGGAGTGCTGTTTGCTGTCAGTTTATATTCTGATGTCTTGCCTGTCTGTGTGTGTGGGGCCGGCCTTAGGGATTCTTTGATTGGGATGTTTACTAATGGCTCTATGGCAGTTTCTTGGTTGGAGTATTGCTTACTTGATTGTTGGTCTAAATTGACCTTGAAGTTAATCTATGCTGATCTGAGTGCTGATTACTGGTGGAGAGGTGCTGGAGACTTTTTCTCTTTGGGGCTGGTTGATTATCTCTTTTGCATAATCTATAGATGTTGTTAATGTCTATGTGTCTATTGATGGCTAATTTGTCAGAGTGCCAGGCTTCTAGAAATTCCCTGGCATTTTTGGATTTGGCCTGGTCTAGGACTGTCACATTTCCCCAATTGAAACTATGGTTAAATCTGTCTATATATTGTGAAATTAAAAATTTTTCATCATGCCTTTTGACTGCCAGTTTGTGTTCATGGATGCATTCTGCCAGTCTTCTGCCTGTTTATGCTATGTAGTGGTTGTTGCAGTTCTTACATTGTATGTTGTAAATGACTCCTGTTTTTTCTTCTGGGGTTGCTGAGTGTTTTGGTTTACTTAGGATGTTTTGAAGGGCTTTAGTTGGCTTATGTGCTACACTGATTCCATGTGGTTGTAGTAGTCTATTTGCAGTTTCTGAGATATTCTTGATGTATTGCAGTGTAATTCTTTTTAGGGTTTATGTTGGTTGTACTGTATTGGGTTGAGTGGTCAGTGACTTTTTGATGAAGTTGCGTGGGTATCCATTTTGTTGGAATGTGTTGTATAGATAGTGTCAACTCTACAAACAAATTTGGCTGAAGCCATTTTCCCTTCGTTTTCGGTTGCCAAAGAATTGGGAGGGGGGATGAGTGTTTTTTAGCTTAGTCAAAACAATAAATTGTTCTGTGGGAACCAAGGTCATTTCTGGTTGCATTTTGGCAGGCTAAAGTTTCTTAGAAGGCCTGCACAAGTAGTTAATTGGGGATTGTGACTTATGACATATTACTGGGGTGGGAAGTTCAACTTTATAACATTGTAAGCTTTGGGGGGAACTTCAGTCTTGGGTTCACTTTTAATCGTGCCAATACTATGTAGCCAAATAAATATGTTCTTTAAGGAAAATTTTGCCTTGGAGTTCTTTTTACTGGTCTCATCTATCAGAACCATGACATTAACCCAAGACTAAAATTTATTTTAAAACTTGGGGTCCTGAGTCCTGGTTGCCTACCCAGAACCTTGGGAGGACGGCAAAGACTCAGGGAAGACACCAAGATGGAAAAGAAGGGAGAATCAGTTGCGAGCCTCGGTGCTACGGCAGCAGATGGAACACAGGCTGCCGCCCAAGTGGAAAGTGCAGGTCCGGCAGCCGGAGCAAGACCGAAAGCCCAAGAAGCCCAGCTGGAGCTGTTGGTGCAGCAAGAGGGAGCCTTACCCATTGGGGGAACTTGGTGTTAGGAGAAAGCTTAGCCATGGAATAGCACCAGGAAAGCTGCAGAAGCTGAGTTCCCATTGATCTCATCCCACAGATCTCGCTCGCCGGAGTGGAGGAAGGCAAAGCGGTTGGCCTCTTGGGATGAATCAAGGGAATGGAAGTACCTGACTGCCATCCACAACCATTCCATTGAATGCTTAAGAGAGAAGTTTGAGGATCTGGAGATGGGAGAAGGGGAGCCGATCACCCGTCAGATGCTCTCCAGTGAGTGAGATGACAAACTTCCCCATGACTGTCCATCGCCACGGCAAAGTCCTAGTCCCATAGCAATGGCTCGGGCTGCCTCCCCGCTGCCTAGACCAGCCCTAACTTTGAGCCCGGTGCATTGGCAGAGTCCCAACTGTCAGCGATGTCATGCCAGTCCTGACTGTCAGCTGCAATATGCCAGCCCTGAGCACCACCGACATCCTGTCAGCCCCGATGATCACTGATGCCATGCCAGCCCTGATTGTCAGCGACGCTATGCCAGCCTGCTTGTTACCGGCACCAGGCCAGCCCTGACCGTCACCCTCGTCAGGCCAGCCCTGATCATTACCGACTCCAGATCAGCCCTGACCATTACCCATGGTGAGCCTGCCCTGATCGCTACCGATGCCAGCCCAGCCCTGATGTTGAGCCAGCCCTCAATGTCAATGTTGAGCCAGCCCTCATAGTCGCCAACGCTATGCCAGCCCAGGACCCCAGCCAAGGGCTAACCAAGCAGGGGGCTTACAACGAGACCAGCACCAGCATGTGGCCTAATACAAACCCTCTTGGAGCAGCGCCTAGGAGACCATCTCCCATCAAGCCCATATTTGATGGGGATCCTGTCTTCCTTCCTAAACCAGGTATTCGCTCACATGAATCGTAATGCCCGTACCTATCCAGACCCCACCAGTATGGTTGATGGAGTGGCAGCGAACATAGAAGGGGAGGCAGCAGAGTTGATGAATTGCTTGCATGATGAGCAATCATCAGAACTATGGGATTTCAACCTATTTATATGCGAACTGAGAACCAGATTAGAGGATGAGTCCCAAGCTCTGCAGGCTGAAAAAGATATCCACGAATTGAAGCAGCAAAAGAGTATGTGAGAGAGTTCCGAAGGGTGGCTGGCTGGATCAGGCAGTGGCCTGAATGGTCATTGGTTCACCATTTAAAGGCCAGGCTGGATCATGATTTGTTCCAATTCTGCACCTACAGGGGAATCCCTAACCAGCTACTCAAATGGTACTATCTAGTGATAAACTTAGACATCGAGCTGATAAACTTAGACATCGAGCTGAACTGCTACCAAAAACCTTCTGCGCCAGAATCCAGACCAAAAGAGGACTCCTCCAGAGAAACAAAAGTGGTGGCCTAATTTTCTCTTGGGGGACAGAAACAGAGAAACATGCAATACTAAATTGGAAATAACATAAATATACAGCTTTGACAAACATGGGAATTTAAAGAATTGTTGACTTTTTTTGAAAAAATATTGGGGTGAAGTTTAAGAAATAAGTTTTGCTTTAAGTGTTGGAAGATGGATATTTACCAACATCTAGTGGTCGAACAGAGACATAGCACTAAAATATGTTGTGTCTGGAGGGAACTTGGCATGAAGCCCAGACATATATAACTAGCTAGCCTCCTTGATATTTTTGGAAACTTTCAGTTCTGCAGAGAGCAGCTGGATGGGGAAAAACATTCTGAGTTGTTTTCTGCATGGTGAGAGCTATAGATTGCTTTGAAGCTTGTTGACCCTCTTGGATTATAAACATCGACTGACTTTTGACTTCAAGAACTATTTAAAGATAGAGGAAAATTTGCCTTTTTTATTTCTGCTTTGGAGGGACCTATGCAGTGGTGGGATTCAAACATGTGAACAACTGGTTCTATGTGTGGATGCCGCTTCCAGAAGTCCATTCTGGACCTGGGCAATAAAAAATTAGCTACTGGTTCTGCTGAAGTGGTGCGAACTGGCTGAATCCCACCACTGGACCTACGGATTGACTTTAGGATGGCTGGACACTTTGGATTACAAACATCAGCTGATTGACAATTTTTGGATTTTTGGATAGAAGAGCTGTGGCAGAATTTGTAACTTTCCCTTTGGACTTGGCACTGACTGACAGAGGTGGATTATAAAACTTTTTATTTTTTATTTTTGTTTTGGTGGTGGATCTATATTCTGGAAACTATTGGACTATAAAGGCTACAAACAAAGACCATAAGAACTATATGAGACAAATTCAAATTTAAATTCAAATTTAAATAGTATATTGCTGTCTTGACCATAAGATTGGTCACTCTGGATAAGGCTAGTATCTGGGAAACATAACAGATTTGACAGAGTATTTGAAGGGTGGGAACAAAAATGAGTGCCCCAAACCTAGCTAAAATTGGTAAAAACCAACCTCAGCACCTTCCTCTGGAGCCCCTAGTCCGGTACATCAGAGATCTATAGAATCAATGCTCTAACAAGAAAAAGCTAACAATTTCCAGAAGGAAATGCAATCTACACTGCAATTAATTCAAGAGGCAATTGTTTCTCATAAAGAAGATACAAGAAGAAACCAAAATGAGACAAAATGCAACTTGGATAAGATAAATGAGCAAGTTTTTAATTTAAACTCGCAATTAGAAAATTGTCAGCAAAGAATGAACAAAGAATTCAGAAAATAGAAGACAAATCAGAGGAAACTGACCAAAAGATGGAGGAAATAAAGGAAGAAAATCAGAGACTGATACAGGAAAATAAAAACTCAGAGGATTCAGTGGCAGTACTGGAAATAGAAAAGGCATCCTAGGCATCTTAAGATTTAGAATATATCTGAAGACAAGGAAGAAGATCTTACAGAACTGATTACAGAGCTATTAGCAGAAGTGTTAGAAATTGGGAAACAAGAAATGGAAGGAGAAATTGATCAAATATTTAGAATCAACTCAAGCTATACAAGGAAATATAAAGTGCCCAGGGAGGTACATGTTAGATTTGTGAAGAAAGAAATCAATTAGGGACGAAATATTGAGAAGAGTGAGGGATGATCCACTGCAATATAGAGAAAAAGAAATTGTGGTTTTGAAACAGATCGCTAGAAGGATAAGAGATTCACAAAACCAATACCAATACTAATTGAAAAGGGAATGAATTTTAGATGGCTGGTTCCGGAGGGGATTTTAATTAATTGGGACACTAAAAGATACAGATTGGACTCCATCTTTAAAGCAACAGAATTTTATGATAGACATAGAATTTGTTTTTGAAGAAAAGATTTCAGCAGAAAGCAGAAAATGAATTTAGAAAACAGGAAGAGTTAACAACAGAAGAGGTAACCTGTTCTGTCCCAGCCTATTTGAGCTCCTTGTTAAGTTCAGAGGGAGAAAACGCCTCTTCAAATCAAGCAGGCAGAAACCACAGGACAAACCCAAACCATTTTATTACTCACAGACCTGAGGAAAACAAATACAATTCATCGCAACTTGATTCTTAACCCGAATGGTTGCCTTTGGAAACCAGCACCTCCTACACCTCGCCTTTTATTATGCAGCCAAGGTGTGCTCCTTTGCCTCTGGAGCCACCCCATTGCATGCCTCTGTCCTGCTCTCTTTGCTTTACGAGCATCCTGGATATCTTCCAGCTGTGAGTCATCACTATCCCCCTCAGATTCCTAGCACAGCTGTGTCTCAACCTGAGCACAAGTAGAGGGGCCAGGCTCCTTGTCAAACTGTAAGTCTTGGGGCTCATCAGAGCCTTCCTCTGACTCTGATGTCCCTCCAGGCCCCTCCTCCTCCTCCTCTGATTCCCCAGACTCAGCTGCCAGGTCCACAGGCTGACAAGGAATCACAACATGACCATACAAAGAGGAAAAGAAGAAATAGAAAATACAGACCAAGAAGGAGGGGCAATGGCAAGAGAACAGAGACAGACAAGAACTACTAAGAGAATAAAACCTAAATATGTAAAGAAAATGGAAAAGGAAAGTGGGATTCTCTCAATGAATATAAATGGGTTGAACTGCCCATCAAAAAGGATTTTTTTTTTTACACAACTACAAAAACTCAAAATGGATAAACTTTGTCTTCAAGAAACACATATAAAAAGACAACATTATAAAATTTTGGAATGCTCCAAACTTGGGAAAGTTTATTTCTCATCAGCACAACAAAAGAAAAGAGGAGTAGCCTTATATGTTAAGGAGACAATAGACTCTAAACACGTCTACTCAAATGAAGAAGGAAGAATTTTAATGGTGGAAATAATGATAAATCAAAAACAGATATTGATGGTAGCAATATATGCACCAAATAACAAACAAGAAGAATTTTACCAAAAACTACATAAGAAAATATTGGAAATGGAATATTAAAATATTTGCTTAGTAGGAGATTTTAATGCAATTGTAGATGGAAAACTAGACTATAGAAGCAGTAATATAGGGAAAAGGGGAAGGCAAGATGAGAAAGGCTGTCTAAGGCAAGATGAGAAAGGCTGTCTACAATTCCAAAATGATACAATAAAAAAAAATAGTGTGGAAAACGAAAAGATTGGCTATTGTTCTTTTATGCAAGATTTAGGCCCAGGTGAACTAAATCAGGCCTCGTGGAAAAAGTGTTGAACCAAAGTCTGTGCTATGCTTAATTTTGCAGTTTGCAACTGTACTTTATTCAATATGATTTTGCTAAGCTTACTTGTTTCAAATATATTTAGAACATAAGGAGTGGAATTATGAGAAATGGGGAACTGAAAGTAGTTGATGGGTGTGAGTTCAGATGTACATGAGTATGAGGAAAGTTATGGTCTTTTTCATTGGGTTTTTCCACGACAATAGTTAAAGAATTTTATGAAAAACTGTATGATATAGAAGAAATCTCCGGGGGGAAAAATAATGCAATATATAGAAAAAGCTAAGCTACCAAAAATCCCAGAGAACTTCAAAAATATGTTAAATGAAAAAATAACAATGATGGAATTGACAGAAAGTATAAAAAGACAAAAAAATGACAAGACTCCGGGACCAGATGGGTTACCCGCAGAGTTTTATAAATGTTTACAAGATACATTAAGCTTACCAATGAAAGAATTGGTAATGAGGTGTTACTAGAGGCTAAATTACCAAACACTTGGACAGAAGCTAACATCACTTTAATACCAAAAGAAGATTCAGATTTGATACAGGTATAGACCAATATCACTATTAAATGTGGATTATAAAAATTTTGCCTCAATAATAGCAGAGAGGCTGAAAAGATTTCTGATTGAATTTATTCATCCAGACCAAAATGGATTTCTACCAAAAAGACAAATAAAAAAATAACCTAAGAATTATTTTGGATACACTGGAATATTATGAAATGCATCCAGGAAAACAAATGGCACTATTTTTTTTTAGATACACAGAAAGCCTTTGATAACGTAAATTGGCAATTTATGATACAACAACTAAACACTATGGACTTTGGAGAGAAATTTATAAATAAAATTAAGACAATATACCATAGACAAACAGCAAAAGTAATTGTAAAATGGAATTTTACAGAGAATTTTAACATAAAAAAGGCACAAGACAAGGATGTCTACTATCTCCATTGTTATTTATATTAATTCTGGAAGTATTGAATAAAATCATTAAACAGGATCTAGAAATAAAAGAAATGGAGATAAAAGATGAAAAATATAAACTGCAAGCATTTGCAGATGATTTGGTATTTCTACTAGAGAAACCATTGGAGACAGGCCCTAAACTATTGAAAAGGATAGAAGAATTTGGAAAAATGGAAAAACCTACAACTATCAACGTTAGGAAGAATAGCTACTGTAAAAATGAATATCTTACCAAAATTGCTTTTCCTATTTTAAACAGTACCCATAAAAATAGAGAAAAAATTATTCGACGATTTAAACACATTGATTTTGAAATTTATTTGGCAAGGAAAGAAATCCAGAATTAGATTTAAAATGTTACAAGAATCTAAAGAAAATGGAGGATTTGGTTTACCGGATTGGGTCTTATACTATCAAGCACGTGCTCTAACATGGCTAAAAGAATGGATAACCCTTAGACATAAAAGATTATTATACTTAGAAGGACATGATTTACAACTAGGATGGCACGCCTTTCTATGGTATGGGAAGAATAAAATTCATAGATACTTCCAAAACCACTATGTAAGAAACACATTACTTTTAGTATGGGAAAAGATAAAAGCTAAATTTTATATGAAAATACCAGGATGGCTTTCAACAATGGAAGCTTTTGTTCACCCAAACTTAACTAATTTTGAGAAAATTGTAGCCTATAAAGATATTTTGAATACCGAAGGGAAATTAAATCTAAACAAGAGTTGGAAGATCAGGGTATTGTTTATCATGGTGGCCTCAATTGCAAATACAATTGAGATAGGAGAAAGATGCTAAAATACATGGTTTTTATAAAGACAAGACAATGTTTGATCAGATATTGTTGACTTCAGAAGAAAAGCTGATTAAGAAACTGTATAATTTTCTATTAAATTTAAAAATGGAAGATGAACAAGTGAAAGAAACAATGATAACATGGGCAAAATATTTTGGGCACAATATAGAATTAGAATAATTAGAATAATTAGAATAATGGGGATAATCTTTGGGAAAGAAACTATAAGTTGACAATGGCAACTGCTTATAAAGAAAATTTATATAAAATGTTTTATAGATGGCACTTGCCACCTGCGAGATTAGCAAAAATCTAGTAATTGTTGGAAGTGCAATCAAAAACCAGGCACATACTACCATCTTTGGTGGATGTGCCCTAAAACAAAAAAAAATTGGACAAAAATACATATCTGGCTTGAAAAGATGTTAAGAAAACATGTATATTTTAAACTGGAACTATTTTTATTGGCTGTATTATCAGGAAAATATGATAAAGAAAGTGTATATTTAATGTTGCATGTATTAACAACAGCAAGAATTGTATTTGCTCAATATTGGAAAAATGAAGAAACACCATCTGAAGAAGAGATAATCAAGAAAATACTGGACTGTGCAGAAATGGATAGACTTACATTGAAGATTAAAGAAAAAGAAGACAGAATACTTTCAAATATGGGATGTATTTTATTAATGTTTGGAAAAACGGGGTAGAGATTAGGAATTTAATGTGTATTATTAAATAAAACAAATGGACTCAGACAACACGTTGTTTACTATGCACTCATGAATTGTAAATGTAGAAAACTAATAAAATGTTTATCTATCTATCTATCTATCTATCTCTATCTCTATCTCTATCTCTATCTCTATCTCTATCTCTATCTATCTATCTATCTATCTATCTATCTATCTATCTATCTATCTATCTATCTATCTATCTATCTATCTATCTATCTATCTATCTATCTATCTATACTGAACAAAGCTTCTGAAATCCTTGGAAGCCTGTTAAAAAAACTTGGATATAAGAAAGTTACCTGCTTTTCTATTCACTCAACTCGATGTCAATTATAAAAATATCCTTCATCTCTCATGGTCTTCAGCCATATACATTGACAGGCATACTACTCCAAATTCAATTATAAACATTATATGCTTTGCAATTTTCTCTCATATTGGATTGCAAAGCCTATATGTACTTGCTACT
Organism: Protobothrops mucrosquamatus; assembly: GCF_001527695.2. NCBI lineage: Eukaryota > Metazoa > Chordata > Lepidosauria > Squamata > Viperidae > Protobothrops > Protobothrops mucrosquamatus. The sequence goes on along the minus strand of NW_015386775.1, from coordinate 1,001,159 downwards.
TATTTATATATTATTCTGGTGTGCAGACCCATGAGTGGTATGCAGACCCATGAGTAGCATGTTCAAGTTCAAGTTCAAGTTCAAGTTTATTGCATTTATATCCCGCCCTTCTCCTAGTGGACTCAGGGCGGCTTACAGCCAATTAAAAAACAAAACAATCAATACAAATCTAAGAAATTTAAAATCAATTAAAAGATATATTCAATAGGCCTGTTCATATATTAAAATTAATTAAAAACCAATTTAAAATGTCCCTAGGCC
>NW_015386775.1:998616-999688 GCF_001527695.2 Protobothrops mucrosquamatus | reverse complement strand
TAGTTAGACCTCGCCACCCTCATCGCCACTAGGTAGGATCTAACCTGTATCCTTACCTGTGTTCGGTCGAATTCGGTTCGGCTCGCCCTCCAACTGCTCTCCAGGCGTCTTTTCCGGCGCTTCATCTCTCTCAGCTCCTCGGTAAACCAGGGAGCCAATTGAGATCTGCGCCGGGTCAGAGGCCGCAAAGGCACGACTCAGTCCAATGCTGCGGCAGCGGCCGTCTCCCAGGCCGCCGCCAGATTGTCAACCGAATCGTGAACTAGGTCCTCAGGATATGGCCCAAGCTCCATCAGGAACCTCTCCGGGTCCATCAGGCGCCTGGGGCGGAACCATCTAGGCGGTTCCTCCTCCCTGCGGCGGGGGGGAGTGGTCCAGAAGTCCATCCTGAGGAGTGAATGATCTGACCATGACAGGGGTTCAACAACTACCTCCCCCATTTCCAGATCATTCTGCCACTGGCCAGAGACAAAAATTAGATCTAGTGTGTGTCCCCCCGTGTGAGTTGGGGCATGAACTAATTGGGTCAAGTCCAAGGCCGTCATGGAGGCCAAGAACTCCCGAGCCGTCGCTGACGTTTCACCCGCCGATGGCAGATTGAAATCCCCCATAACTATAAGTCTGGGGGTCTCAACCGCCACCCCGGCTATCACGTCGGCCAGCTCAGGCAGGGCCGTTGATACATAGCAGGGAGCCAGGTATATAATCAACAGGCCCACTTGAACCCCCTGCCCCCACTTCACAAGGAGGGACTCTCCACCATCTATCTGAGGCACAGTGGTCTCCCTCGGACATAGATTCTCCCTTATAATGACCGCTACCCCACCGCCCCTACCCCGAGTCCTTGGCTGATGGAATGCCTGGAAACCCGGTGGGCAGATGTCAATGAGGGGTACTCCCCCTTCCGTGCCCAGCCAGGTCTCGGTGATACCTGCCAGGTCCGCACCCCCCTCTTGAATAAGATCTTGAATGAGGGGGGCTTTGTTCACCACTGACCTGGCATTGCATAACATCAGCCGGTGATCCCGGGCCTGGGGATCTAAGTTCCCTGGAGACCGAGTAGAGCCCTGAG
>NW_015386775.1:993621-998012 GCF_001527695.2 Protobothrops mucrosquamatus | reverse complement strand
GTGATACCTGCCAGGTCCGCACCCCCCTCTTGAATAAGATCTTGAATGAGGGGGGCTTTGTTCACCACTGACCTGGCATTGCATAACATCAGCCGGTGATCCCGGGCCTGGGGATCTAAGTTCCCTGGAGACCGAGTAGAGCCCTGAGGACCGGAGCGCCCACACGCTTGTAGACAGCGTGTGCGTGCTCCCCAAACCCTATATGGTCCTCTGCTCCCGCCATATCTGCCCCTCCCACTGACCGTACTAATCATCCCACCCTCTCTTGACCCCCCAACCACCTCCCCCTCCACTCCCACGCCGCGTCCCTCAGACAGGCTCGGCCTTGGCCCCAGAGAGGCATCCCCCATGCCCCCCCCAGCCCTCCCCGTACCCCCTAAAAATTTGTTAAAACAACCCACTAAAAAGTTCTCAATTTCCTCCTCTTCAGTTCTTTTTTTGCTGCGCGCCTCTGGGGGTTCCATACCCCGTCATTGAGGACGGCCCTCAAGATTATACTGGGCCGTACCTGCGCAAGGGGGGAATCGCGCAGGGCCAGCAGTTCCGACCTGGAGTATGCACCGCACATGAGTCCAAGGTCCCAACAAACAGAAAACACACGGGGGGGGAAGTCCTCCTGATGGTTAATTCCCTTTTCAAGACTTGGGATAAGCCAGACGACCGGCCGCTAAAGTCAGGTCCACGGCCGGGCTCTTTGGGCCGGATCCTTCACCGGACCACCGAACCGCCAAACCCCGGCCCCTACCCTCGCCGAATCCACCGCCGAGTCTATAGGCCAAGCTCGTAGGCCAGATGCTCCGCCGGGCCACCAGGCCGTCGGGCCACCGGGCCGCCAGGCCGCCGGACTACGGCCTCCTCGCCGAGTCCGCAGGGCAAGCCACCGGCCGGATCTGCTTCTGTCGCGGCCTCCCCGGCCATCGCAGCCGAGTCCGGGTCTGGATGCATCTGTCGTCTCCATCACGGCCTCCGTCGCGGCCTCCATAGCTGCCGCAGCCTCCGCAGCTGCTGCGGCCTCCAGCTCCCAAATCCGCAGCCTCCAAATTCAAATCCGTCGCGGCCTCCGCTGTTATCGAGGCCGCAACCGAATCCAGGCCAGGTTTTCCGTCGGGCCGGATCCAGGCCGAGTCCGGCCAGATCTTCCGCCTGGCTTCGTCAAGCTCCGCCAGGCTCCGCCGGGCTCCGCCGAGCACCGGCCCTTCGCCCCTCAATATCCTCGCCAGACTAAACTGCTGGCGAGTTCAGCTGCGGCGAGTTCAGCTGCGGCCTCCAGCTCCCAAATCCGCAGCCTCCAAATTCAAATCCGTCACGGCCTCCGCTGTTATTGAGGCCGCGACCGAATCCAGGCCAGGTTTTCCGTCGGGCCGGATCCAGGCCGAGTCCGGCCAGATCTTCCGCTTGGCTTCGCCAAGCTCCGCCAGGCTCCGCCGAGCACCGGCCCTTCGCCCCTCAATATCCTCGCCAGACTAAACTGCTGGCGAGTTCAGCTCTCCAAATTGGATCACCGGAGAGCCCTCGGCCTGCGGGAGGCCCCCCCATTTTCTGTTTAGGGCTCCGCTCCGTCACGGAGCCACCCCAGGTAGGTCCGCCATGTTGCGCACTGGAAGAGGAAGCATGCAACAAACCAAATATAGAAAAGGATTAAAAGCAGTGGTGGGATTCAAATATGTGAACAACCAGTTCTCTGTGTGAATGCCGCTTCTGGAAGTCCATTCTGGGCCTGGGCAACAAAAAATTAGATACCGGTTCTGCCGAACTGGTGCGAACTGGCTGAATCCCACCACTGATTAAAAGTAATAAGAAATAATAACAAAATTATTGGTAGCATTATATCCAGTTTACCTACACCTCAACAATAATATGATCTTTCATTTTATCTTCAAATACCATCTAAAAGCTCTCCTAGCTCTCCAAAAGTTTAATAATGAAGGAGTGATCTAAGAAAGTTTGATAATGGGCTCCCTGTAGATGACATTCCCTCAGTGGGTGGGGTGGGGATCTTTGGAAGCCTTCTCTTCCAGATCTCAATAGATGGATTAACTTAACTACAGCTGTAGTGGTGAAGGTTTCTAAGCCCTAATCCAGAGATGGTTTAAAGGTGAAAACTAACGTTTTGATGAAACGGAATGGGATAACTCACCAACTTGCTGCAGGCAACTCACCACGGCCAACTCATCGCAGGACAACTTGCCATGGACAACTTGCTGTGGGACAACTTGTTGTGGGGCAATTTAACAATTCAATTTAATTATTTAAAATAAATTAAAATTATTTTAAATTTTGTCATTTACATTTCATTTTGTCCTTGTTTTTGCACCATTTCTTTGATATTAGTGTAACTCTTGTCCTGCAGCAAGTTGTCCTGTGGCGAGTTGGCCATGACGAGTTATCCTACAGTGAGTTGGCCGCAGCAAGTTGGTCATGGCAAGCTGGCTGTGGCTATCTGGCTGTGGCAAACTGGCCATGGCAAGTTGGCTGTGGCAAATTGTCATAGACCCTTGATGAAATGGCACATGGCAGCTAACTGGCAGCCAATGCAGCTCTTGCAGTAGTGGCATTACATAAGTAGATTTAAGCATGTTCACAATATACTGAAAAAGCTGAAGCTTCCATATAATTCATATTTGTTTATCTGCTTATTTATATTTTACATTTTTGAACCACCCATCTCCCTCAGAAAGGAACGCTGGACAGTAAACAATATAAAGTTAAAATATAAAAACCACATATAACAGTGTATAAAATATAAAAACAGGTTTTTCAAAATTAAAATTTTAAAAGGAGGCGAAGATAATTGAATGCTGTTAAAATGAGTTAAAAGGTGAAGGAAGAGCTCTCACAAAACACACAGAGTGAATTGCAAGAGGACAAGGAGATTAGTGACCCTGAGCAAAACCTCCTGTTTGAGGAATGGTTAAAATGACACATATATTATGCAACAACCTTCATTGGCTGGAGGCTGAGTGCCTGAAGACCTTCAGATTATGTCTCTTTTTCAAGGTAAGCAAGATAAAGAAATAGAGGCAGTGGAAATTCCAAGAATGCTCTTTAATGTTGTAGAATAGGATAACAGAATATTGAAAGCCTATCAGAGTTTCTCTCTTTATCCTCCTTATACCAAGGGTTAATCTGAGTTTCTTTCTCACATTTTCCACATTTCAGTATTGAGTTGGTGTTTTATTTGGCTTTAATATCTCACTTCCGAAGGTCAGATCTACATTCTTTTCAGAGCAGATTGCAAGTCAGCTCCATCACAGAAAACACAATCTCATCCACTGTTAAAAATGGACTACCTAGGGAATCAGTCAGTCTTTGGATTCAAAGCTATTTCATTGTCCAGATACTGTTCAAATTCATTACAATAACCCATCAGTCAATCTTTTGGCACTGTTTTTCATAACAAGAGCCAAGCAAATGTAAACAATGTTGTTGGATAGCTATCTGCTATCCAGAGCAGTAGGGCTACTTTGTACTCTAAATCACTATGATTTAAGACTTGAGCTTGGGATCTTCCTCATATTCTATTGTCACATTCTTTGCTTTTCTTCAAATGTCTCTGCCATTTCATTTCCCACTTTGTATCACATCTCAGATTCTAAAAAAAGAAAAAGAAAAAAAGCAGATCAAATGTGTTCCCTCTACATGTTATCTAAGACATGCCAATGGTTGTCATTGGGGCCCTGAACTCACCAGCTGCTTCCACCCAAGGGCAAATTGTAGCAGAAAGGCCAGTACAACAACACCCCAATTTGTACATAAAGCACAAAAGGAAAGGGTTTCTCAGAGAAGAGCATTTATTCTGTTAGTTGATGCATGATAGCAAAGATTCCAGAGGGGATTAATTTTGAGTTGGGGTTAGAAAATGAAAGACAAACTAAAAGAACCAACATCACTGACTAGAACTTAATGATTGCCATAGCTATAGGCAGATAGTGTCTATATCAGTTAGTTTTACAATTATATTTAAACATTGTCAACTAGGTGTATCTACTGTAGTTATTCCTTGATTATGAATTAATCTTAAGTAGTATTAAAAGTAACTGATGCAACTGAGGTCCATGTTCCTTCTGGGATACCTGAATATCTAGTATATTTACAGGAAGTTTCTTAGGAAAAACAACATATTTCAAATCTCTATACAGAACTGTGGTTATTGCAAGATATTTATAGATTATAACAGCAAAACAGAGAAATGTATTTATTTTATTTATTTATTATTCGAATTTATATCCCGCCCTTCTCCTTGCGGACTCAGGGCGGCTGACAATCAATTAAAAACACCAATAACAATCACAAAGTTAAAATTAATTAAAATGAAATATTTAAATTTGTCTGATTAAAATATGATTAAAAACCCCTCTAAAAACCCCTCTTAAAAATTATCCTAGGCCAGT
>NW_015386775.1:973840-992610 GCF_001527695.2 Protobothrops mucrosquamatus | reverse complement strand
CCTCCTTTAATTATAATTCCATCCATGGTTTTGCCACTCAGTTCTTTTTGTTGGACCACCACTAACATATGCAAATAGAAGGTTGTTATTTATGTTAACCAATTATATGCATTGCAGATTATCATCATAATTATCCTCCATAATGATTATAATGTCAACCATTATAAATAAGTCTTTGATACGCCTTTATCACTTTGACCAGTTTTGATTTATGTAGAGATGCTGTCAGACTGTCTAAAAAAGAACAACTCTTGACTCCATAGGTGTTAGAGAAAAGGTACTTTTACTAGAGATGCTGAGTGTAGCATGAATGAGGCAAGCTCTGAGGAAAAACTGTGAAAATCGTATATTGAAAGCAATCCCCAATGTCTAAAACCCTCCCCCCCCATGAGAGTAGTCGAATCAGGTCCTGTTCCGATGTTTTGGAAACCCAGTGCCTCAGGTGCTGCTGTAAATTCCTTTGAAGTTGCTTTCTTGTGCAAGGGGGGAGCATTCAGAACTGCCCTAACTTTCTATGGATCTATCTCTACTCCCTCATGTGAGATCCAATACCCTAGGTATTTAATTTTATTCTGGTGGAACTCACACTTTGAGAGTTTAGCATACAGCTTGGCTGCCCGTAATTTTTTACCACTGCTTGCCCGAGCTTTACATGCTCTTCCTTCATTTCAGTGTAGATTAGAATATCATCTAAATACACCTGCTCCCCCTTGTACAGGTGTTCATGCAGGACTTCATTTATTAGCCGCATGAATACAGCAGAGGGTCCTTGTATGCCAAAGGAAAGTACTCTGAATTGGAAACACCCCAGAGGGCAGTTGAATGCTGTTTTCCACTCACCCCCTCCTTAATCCTGACATAGTAATAGGCTTTTCGTAAGTCCAATTTTGTAAAACCTTTTCCCTTGGCAAGGTGAGCTAACATGTCCTTCGTGAGTGGTAGGAGGTACACATTCTCCACACAGACCATGTTAAGCCCACGATAATCCAGGCACAAGTGAAGAGAGCTGTCTTTCTTTTCTCAAAATTGAACTGAATCTGGGTGGCTGGCTGAACTCGCATTGTAGGTTTTTGTCTATGAATGCACGTTATTCCAGCTCTCGGGGAGTCATAGAATACATTTGGGTTTCAGTAGTCTGGCCCCAGGGAGAATCTTGATGACACAGTCGGTGAGATGTGGTGGTGGTGGGAATGCATTAGATCCCAATATTCCTTGGGGATTTTTGGGTCCCACTTTGGTTGGTTTTGTGCCACAGCAAGCAGTTCCATTATGGCTTGAGGGTTTTTGCTGCTAACCTTTTGGGAAAAACCTTTTCCTTTTTTGCCCCCCCCCATCATATCTTTAGCAGTCTCTTTTGCCAGTTAACATAATTTTTTGAGTCATGCCAGTCCCAGTAAGAGGGGCCTCTCCCTCTCCAGAGTCATGATAAAGGGTTTCCCAATGGTTCCCCATCCACATTTCCACTGGCTCCATTATAAAATCCCATCCTGTTGGCAAAATACTATAGGCATCCTCAGTTGCTGGAACCTCAGTCCCAGTTTCTCCACCACCTCAGAATTCACCATGCAGCCTGAGTTCAGTAAAGCCAGCACCTTCCCCTGGATGCCCAATGATGGCACAATCAGCTTGACTGGGATGGTGATGGGGTTCACAGGGAGACTTACCAGGGGTCATAATCAGAGTCTGTGTTGCCCCTCTCTGGTGTAGTTAGAGTTCCCTGGTCTCTATAACTAGGCAGGGAGAACTCAATGACTTTGACTCCCTTCAACTCCATCTTGCGGGGCCTCGGAGTGAGTCTTTCCACCTTCTTCTCTGCTGCCAGATTTTGGAGTTGCTTTGGTGAGTCATCAGTCAGCAGTGTGGTGTCCTTCCTGACCACATTTGAAGCAGCCTGTGGGTCAGAGTTTGGGGTGGGGTTGCATCCAGGTGTTTTCAGGGCATCTTTCTTTTCCAAAGGGAAAAAACAGCACCAACCAGGGGCATTGCAGTTGCAAGACCTGGCCATGTCGGTTTCCATCTCCTCAGCCAGCAGGTACCACTGGTAGAGGGTGCCGGGGGGTCCCCGTGAGATGCAGGTGTTGTATACATCATCTTTGAGCCTATCTTGGAAGCATTCTATCAGGATGTCTTCTGGACAATCAGCCAGCTGGCAGGCCAGCTCACAGAACTCGTGATTGTAAGCTGCCATTCCCCTGAGACCCTGGTTGATGGTTTTGATGTGGGCTTGCACTTTGCATTGGGTGAATGGGTCCTCAAATAGCTTGCACGGGGTTATCATGAACCAATCAAAGCTTCGGAGCTCTGATGCATTATCATAGTGGAGGGAGATCATCCACTCCATTGAGGTGCCTTCTAGAGGGCTGCTTCAGTAGCCAGGTCTGCTCTGTACTTCTGCATGTAGTTCCACACTTGGCTGAGGAAAAACCCCAGTTGCTTTGGGTCTCCTCTGTACTTCAAGCCCAAGGCTGGGAGCCTTGGCACCCCTTGCCTTGGGAAGATGAGGCCCCCCTGGAGGCAAGTGCTTCGTAGCTTGAGCAGCTGGTGACAGGGCCACCTGGGTCTGACCAAGTCCAGGTGAAATTGCTGCCCCTCTGGCCAAGGCTGCCTGCATCCCAGTTCCGTATCCCACTGGTTCTGGCACGATTCAAGGTTCGGCTAACTAGGTGAGGAGTTCTTTGGCTCGCCGAGTCCCAAAGGCATCTCTCAGTACTCTTCAGGCTTGCTCCACTAGGTTTTCCTGCTCGACTGGCTCTCCTTGGAGTTCTTCTTTGCTCCAACCACTGTGCTGCTCCCATCTCCTGGTTTTGTGGCTTCCTCTCATGTATGTTATGCCAAGAGCCTTCTCCTCTACTTCCTTGCCCAGGGTGAGTGACCACTGGGGTTTCGGTGCCTCCTCGCTGATGCTCATGTTCCCCAGCCATTCGAGCTCCTCTTTAGGGTGATGTGGTTTGGCAGGGGGGGTGAGCTTCAGCCTCTTCCAGCCTCTTCCAAGCCACTTTCGTGGCTTGTCATTTTTTGCTCAGTCCCCTTGGTAGACATTGGTCTCCTAGTTGACTGTTATAGCAAAGCTTGCCTACTGTCAGACTGGCCACAGCCTGCTCCCTAGGAAAGAACGACTCTTGACTCCATAGGTATTAGAGAAAAGGTACTTTCACTAGGGATGCTGAGTGCAGCGTGAACAAGGCCAGCTCTGAGGAAAAACATACAAAAATCGTATATTGAAGGCAATCCCCAATGTCCTGTCTTGTACAATGAACAAAATATATTCCTATCAAATTTTGTTTTCACTCTTCATTCAGTTACTGGATAACTTTTTACAGACAATTGCAGCTCAGAGGGACATCAAAGCATCTTTAATAATCCCACTTTAATTTAAAACAATTATAAGAAATCTTGTTTTTCTTTCCTCTTCTAAAAAGTCTCTAATAGGGGCTCTAATCCTTAACTTCAAATCTGAAATGATTTTTATTGACTGGACTTTAAAAGGACAAGATATTATTTATATTCAGGTTTCTCTACATTGTCCTATTCTATACAGATTAGTGATGACCATTATGGAACTGACAGGAAGATCTTTTCTCTGCCAAGGAATGATTGTGTAATCTTCCTCTCTGTCCAGAGTTACCTTGAGGTAAGATGGGTAGCCTATAAACTTTTTAAACAAACAAAAAAACAAACAAACAAACAAACCTACTTGTCTATCACTGTATTCTAGTGATGGACATGGAAACTATTGCCAAGAGAAATGCCTTTGGATCATTTAGTGGGTTTCTCCTGTCTGAAAAGCCTCATTAGCAACTATATTGTCCCTTATGGTTCCACTCTGCATAGAGTAACTTCCTAAGCACAAAGGAAAAGGCAAACTGTGCCATTGTAAATCACCACTTAGAACAGAACTGAGGAATTTGCAGGTCTAGGGGCATATGAAATATTCAGCCCAAAGTTGTATACAAATAATGAATATAAATATCTGACATGTGTGGCCTATTTCTTCCTTAGCAGTCCAGCATGTGAAGACAAAGGGAAATAAAACCAAGAGTGCCAGAAAGAAAGAAAAAGAGAATGAACGAAATATGACAGAAATAGGAAAAAAAGAATTATAATGTGGCAGAAAATAGGTAGCTCTGCTATTCAGTTTTATTTGCTTTGGTGCTCCTCACCACTGGGAGGTGATAAGACCCCCCCAGAACATTAATTCTGAGGAAATGTGGACTTTGGGAGAAAAAATAGAGAGAAAAACTTAGCATTTTTTGATGTTGGTACTTTATAAGCAATATGCTAACAAAGAACAACAGTATTCTGTTGTATATAATGTGGCTGATAAGCTACATGAAGGTACAGGAACCTTGAAAACTTCCTTAGGCATTCAAATCTTTAGGGAAAGGATAATGCACTAATATTTTTCTTGGCATGATAACATGTTTATGGTGTTTCCGATTAGTTAAGCAAGCGCACTGGGGGTGCTGCTGCCCAGTGGCCTATCACATTAGAAAAGTTGATACAGTGATGTAAATGTGTACAATGTTTCCTCATCAGTTAAAAAATCATTTCCTAAAACCATTTCCCCAACTTTACTCATTTTACAGTAACTTTGATAAAAATGTTTTTTAAAGTAGAGTGCTTTTCATTACAGCATGATTGTGCTTTAAAGTGCAATTGCAATTGTGTAAAATACATGAAAGGGACATATTCCTTAGTTTGGTGAGCTAATTGGCCAGTTAGCTGCAATGTTTTTGTCTGAATGATTGCAGACTGTAGCCATACTGTCTACTTCTATCAATTTCAGGAAAATGTTTAAAAAAGTGGATTTAAAAATTAGGACGGGGGATGAAAGGAAAAAGAGTTTTTCCTCCTAGTTGTGCAGTGTTGCTTAGCAATTACTGTTAAAGGGATGAAGGACATTCCGCCACTTGTGACGTAACAGTTTCTTACCCAGTTGTCATTGAGGTGATATAAAGCCTGTGTCAACGCTGCTAACATTGGATGTTTTGCTTTGACAACAGTTAGAGATGCAACCATTTTCTTCTTATGTTTTACTTTTAGAGTTAGATGATGCTGGGGGGGGAGGATTGTGCATGAGAGTTTAGATAGACATAATAATACTGGACTTAGTGTGTGAACCAAGGTTAATGAAATAAGAGATGATAAGAATTGGCGGGCTGGAGAACTGGAGGGAGAGCCTGCATTTCAAACTAATTGGAGAACGTGATTTATGACTGTTAATTGGAGGAGGGAATTGTGCTTTGATACTATGTGCTCAGGGGAGGGGAATCCAGTTTTTTGCTTCGACAGTGTTAGTGCTGATGCTATGCTTCTCAAATAAAGATTCTTTAAGGTAAACAATGCCTCAAAGTTCTTTGAAGAGTTTCATCTGTCGGAACCATGACGACCTGCCTTCATTACTGCTACAGTGACACAGTGATTGTTGGATCATAGTATAAGTCACTAGTAAGGATCCTTAATTTCCCTGGACCCTAAAAACTAGGATAAAGCAATAGTATTGAATCACACTATTTGTGGGAATTGGGGTGGCTGGTAGATTCTCCCCTTCATGGCTCCATTCCTAGTGAGCACTCTGATCAGCCCAGTTAAAGGAAAGAGTAAAACAACAATTCAGAAGTTGTTATTTCCTTGCACTAAGATGTTCGCCAGGTAAAAGAATTTACTCAAGCTGATCAACGGTCTTTTGCCAAGATATTGGATTCTGTCTTATTAACTACCGTTCAGCTTCAGTAGACACATTGTATTTCATTTTCTAGTTAAGCTCCTTGTACTGGAGGCAGACTTCACTAAACAAAAAATCCTTTGAGCTTTTTTTTTTTTTTAAAGTATTGATTTTTGGATTTCAGTAGGTTAGAAGCAAGGATAAAGGCAAGTAATGAGAGAGAGAGAGGGAGAAAGAGAAAGAGGAAAACTCATCATTTAAAGATGACTCATCTGCATTGAGGACATTGGAAGAAATACCGGGACCCACATAATCTGCTTAGAAACAATAATGCTTTTCTCCATGCAACAGAAAGGAAACATGAATGAGGAAGGGTACATTACTTCTGTTTGATTTCACAGATTATTTCAATCCTTGAGAATTTGTAAGAATATTCCCTTCCAGGTGATGGTAACAACAGCAATAATTATGCTATACTCAGGTGGGTCTTCTAGAGTCACATGCAGCTCTATCATATAATAGTTTAGAAACCAGGGTGCAAGCAAACACCTAAATAGTAAATTTAAGAAATGAGTGATTGTAGATTGCAGGACTGGAAAATGTATCAAGACAATTTCTTTGCTTGCTGAATACCTGTACCCCCACAGATGAAGAGTAGGCAGGCTTCTGCCTGTGCCCAATCTTGTTTCTTTTTCATTAGAATCCTGTACAAATTGGCTTTAGTGTCCATGTTGTCTAAATAGCCAGACTGGTGTCAGAGATTCAGTTTAGTGTAATGATTAAGGCATCAGGCTAGAAACCAGAACACCATAAGTTCAGGTCTTGCCATGGGCACAAAGCTAGTTAGATGACCTCGGGCCAGTCATACTCTCTCTGTCCTAGGAAGGAAATAATGGCAAATACCTCTGAAAAATCTGGACAAGAAAACTGCAAGAAGTAGTCCAGGCAGTTGCCAGGAGTCAACAATGACTTGAAGGCACACATACAGATGTACATGTACACACACAAATAACCAGTCAGTACACAGAAGTGAGTTAAAACTTAGACAAGTCAATAAATAGTTGTTGTTCAGAAGAAATTCTAGCCCAAAGGATAAATCCTTTTTGGTCTTCTTTCCCTCGGGGATCCAATAGCCAATTTAGACAGGTAAGTGGCATGAAGAAAGTAATTCTCATGATTCTGTTTCTAATCTTCCCCAATAGCAAAGCCAGAATACACATTTAAGATCTGTTAAACTTTAAAACTAAGGATGTATTAGGGCTGCATCTTCCAGCATTCAAGTGGCTGGCTGGAATTCTGGGTGGTGCAATCTCAACTTTCTGGGACTTTACCATTTGGAAAATTGAATTAAGGCATTATAAATTTGTATTACTGAACTGCTTATTCCTGAATAGTATCATACTCAGGTCTTCACTCAGGTCTTCAGAGAGACTTAAGCTATAGGTCCTCTTATCATATGTTTGCCACTGACAACCAATTCAGCTTCTCTGCAGTAGGACCCATATAGTGTAATAAATTGCTGATGAATTTGAAGGAATCTTCTTTTTTGAGTTTAGATAAAAGTATTTCGTTTAGAGCTTCTTTATAGCATTTGTATGTTATTGATCTTATGTTTTAATAATAATTTTATGAATATTTCTATGATACCTCGTAAGCCATCCAGAGCTAATATGTAAAGGAATGAGTAATACATATATTTTACAAATAAATAGATATAATTTACCTGCATTCTTCTTTAACAATATCCCATTAGAAGTGCTTATTAATCACCCAGATACAGTTAATATAGCAATTTTAGCAAGACCTCTATTAATCATAAGGTACCAAAGGAAAAAATAAAGGGAGAATTAATATTAATTTTCCAAAACAGAATTTCTTTTCAGGGAGAATGCCCAGTTTTTAAATAGCTGGGGTGTTCATTTCATAACAGTTAAAATTGCCCCTTTTCTCATTGCAGTTAATATTCTACAACCTACTGTTTTTTGATGCTAGAAAGTGACTTGCAGTCCACTAGTGAGTCATGGTCTACCTTGCTTCCCACATCTTACACCACTTCTTGATAGCTACAAAGATAGTGTCTAACTTTTATTGCAATCAATGTGCTGGTGGGGGGGCTTCTAGGCAAGTTTGTGCTTGCAATGATTAACCATATGTCTGGCTAGATTAATCAAAGTTAAAATTAATCAAACCTAGCATGTTGTGCAATTAAAACCTACATATGTGACACATGCACAAATGTATCCAGCTGTGTTTGATTTTGGCAACAGGTTACAGAAGAATGAATTAGATCAGTGGTGTCAAATTGCCGGCCCGCAGGCCGGATGCATCATGCCAAAACCACGCCCACCCCATTGCTGGCAATGGAAAAAAAAAGTCGCAATAAGTCGCAACACATCATGTGACGTTGCGAGTGTGACACCCCTGAATTAGATGGAAACATTTCCATGTATCTTTCTCTTTAGAATTCCTTTCTGGAGTTAGACTGACTATGCTTTTAGCTCAGATACTCTGAATTAATTAACTAGCATGGACAAATTTTGGATAGCCATACTAAATGTTTTTGTTGGAAGACAAGTCTAACAGAGATGCAAAGTTGACAGGCAACAGGGTAATGATTCTGTAGTGTGTTGGAGGGCACTTTCCAGCTGCCAGCACTTTCACATGGCACCAGATCTATTCTCCTGCTACACAATCTTCTTAATTCCTGCTGGCCTTGGAACACATGGGAAATGCTCAGATTAGTAGGAACTAAACAGCATTCTCATCCAATAAGAGACTTTCTCAGTTCCACCCTTACCTGCTGCAGGAAAGCAATTCCCTTTGCTGTTGCCTACCTATTGCTCCCTTTTTAGAAGTTCAGGTTCTCTATTTTAAGTAAATTGTGTATTACAGTCTTCTAAAAATAGTACTTATGGGATTGTCCTGAGAGGTAAAAGGGCTATTTTTATTTTGCTTCTCCTATAATTTTGCAATTGCCATGAGCTACCATAAAGAACCAGGTATTTATGCTCTGGGAATGGGAAAGTGTGCAAAAGGTAGAGGAATTCTGACAAGATAGGTAGTTTCAAGGCAGATTGAAACTTGCAAGAATGAACAATCTGGTTAGGAGAGGCAGGATATTATACAAGTGCTATGTTGTCGTTATGAGTCAATTGGCTCATGATTCAATAGTTCTTTAATAGTCATAAGATGAAACTTACAAGTAAAGCTTAAAATTTAAATCTCTTTTTTACACATCCAGCAATGTGCTTTTGTCCTTTCCTAAGTTAAGACTAAAGGAAAGTATTGAAAAACCATTGTCTCTATAGCATTCCTTTTGCTGCAATGAGAATGAGAGTGACTGAGAATCACTGAGAGTTTTGCAATAGGCAGGTTGAAGAGGAATGAGGAACAGATGGCAAGGAGAGGAACCGGTTGGGCATACCATCCTGATGGGAGATGGTATTGGGCTGTCCAGAGGTACTAGTGGGAATAGCAATCTCATGAAAAACATTCCATAAAGTTAATATTCTCCATTCCTAGCAGAAAAATGGTTGCAAGGTAGGTTTTGTTTTCACCAATACTTGAAGAAGAAATAGCCTCAGAGGCATTTAGCTCAAGACATTGTCAAATCATAACAGAAACAGAATGAAAATATGTTGACATGAAGGTGGCTAGTTTCCAGCTGCATCGCCTCAATACATTGTTAGCCTGCCTCAATGGCAAACTGACATCTAAATTAGGGGTGGGCAATTAAACTTCCCAAGGGCCCACATGAGAAACTGGGACTGTTGTGGAGGGTCAAACCAATAGAACTGTGAAGATGTGCAGGCAAGCATGCAAACAAATACATAAATTAAAAAAAAAATAGCAGTCGCCTTCAAAACAAAAGCAAAGCAGCTATACTGCATGCACAGCATACACGTATTTACATTTGATTTCTAATTCCTGATTGATCTCACCCAGGCTGGAAATGAACAGCCAAAGAACTGGATGTGGCCTGTGGGGGGAGGGGGTGTACAATGCCCAGGTCCAATCTAGATGCAGGCTCCATTGTGAGAACATGTCATTCACAATTGGTAAGTATGCCATTGCAATGCCAGGGCAAGGAGAATGTATAGATGGTCTCTTCACTGTAATTACACTGTAAAACCAGGGAGGAAAGGTATGTTTTATTGAGTGTTCTGTATTAATAGAGTTTCTACAATGACCAAAGCTTCATAAATGTACCTTTTAGTTTCATTCTTCAACCATTCAAATTTATTGTATAATAGTTAATAGCATAATGATAAATTTTGAAGTGCAGATACTCATAGCAAAACCCCAGTATATATGTGCTCCCCACGGGTAGGCAACCTTGGCTCTTTTATGACTCGTGGACTTCAACTCCCAGAATTCCTGAGCCAGCCCTGGCTCAGGAATTCTGGGAATTGAAGTCCACGAGTCGTAAAAGAGCCAAGGTTGCCTACCCCTGGCACTGCTCCCACCTGCCTCTCTAAAACAATAATAGCTAGCATAATTATCCAAGTTATTATGATCAGCATAAGTATAATCCTACATATCACTATTTGGAAGTAGGTTATTATTCATTTTTATTTTTCACATTCCTGTAATGTCCATCTCCCTCAAAGAGGACTGTTCTGCATGATTTACTGGCAGTGAAACACAGTGAACATGTTCATAGGAGACACCAAGTGAAATGTGATGCTTGGCAGGCCAAGGAAATTCCATTAGTTACCTGGCATTCTGGTAGATGATGTCACTTGAAAAGCTGCAGAGCTGCATTTCCCCAGGTTACAGCTTCCAGGATGCCATTCCTAATAGGCAATCTTAAGACCAACCAATGGGTCTCTGATCACTGTTTTCGGAAGTTCAAGAAATGCTACAATAAATTTGCTTTAAAATTAGTTTTCAAAGAGGACAATTAATAAGAGAAGGAGTTTTTCACTGAGATATTTATGCCATTTTTTTTCAGTAAAACTGTTCACATGGTGCACTGAACCACAGACTAGCCAACCCCAAATGCAATCAAAGTGATTATGGTTCTGCATATTGTATGAGTACAAAATATTGGATTGAGAAAAATAATGGTTAACTTAAGCATGCTCTTTTGAAAAAACTGTGTATATGTATGTGTGTGAGAAAGATTCCAATCAAGAATATTACCAGAAATAAATCTTAAGATTTTGCTTAAAGCCTTGATAAGTTAGAAGCACATAAATAATATCAGAAGATATGCCTCTATAACTTCATGTGGGATAATAGACAGTGTTATTCCATTTTGCCGTGAGTTCCATTATAATTTATATTAAGGATATAAATGGTCCTTCAGATAATTCATGTTTTTCCAACATGTTATAAATGGTCCTACAGATAATTAACAATTAATATACTTAAATTTCACATCACCATGCTTTGTCTGTAATCCCTTCTGAAGCTGTGATTTGTCTCTATTATATGCTCCACTCATCCATTGTAACTGTAGGTGATATTTGTGTTTTAGTGGCTTCTGAAGTTGCTCACACTTCATTCTTCTACAGTGAGCTTAAATAATATTCCATTGTTTTGTTTTGTTTATACTTCTATATTACTCATGATTTGTGGATTTAACAAAAGTAGCACTATAAATGCTCTTACCCTGTCTTGGTGTCATGCTTTCTGAATAATTACTTTAGCCATGCTTTTTATAGAATTCTTATTGACTTCATGTTGACTTCAGTTGTTTGTCTTGACTGCCTGAAGTTCATCTTCCAATATGCAAGGAAAGTCCATTTAAACGAATGGTGTTGCATTTATCTTCATAGCTGAAAATACTGTTATTAATCATAGCTTGAATTCTGAGATCATCAAGAAGATGGAAGCTCAGAGAAAACTTTCTTATCCTTTCATCCAGTCTTGTATAAACTCAGGCACTTTCCAGCTTATTTTCTCTACATCGTCCCAAATTAATTATTTTACCAGGTTCAGTGTTTATTTTATGGCCAGAATATTTCAGTGGCAGTCTTAGGAAGCATAATTATTCTAATAAGCAGTTTTGTAATCAGAAGACAATTAATTAAAGCTTCCATGCCCATAGGGAGCAGGAACTAGCTATTAAGAGCCAATCCAGGATCATTGTACTATGGTATCAGTCAAGAAGCCCTGCTTACTGTGGTAGAAACAAAAAACTGAAAGGATATATAGCCTAAAAGACTGCTCTGTGAGAATCAACTCTTTGCTTAAGTGCAATGATCCAAATTAAAGAATCCCCAAAAGCCTTCCAGCCTCCAGATGAATACAGTGGAGAGGCGCTCAGCTCAGAATTCCTTTGATTCCATTATCAAACATCTTGTGTGCTTAAGACATATTTCTAGCATTCAACCAGGACCATACTTCCTTTAACTTAAAGCCATTAAGTGTTGTCTTGTACTTTGGAACACCAGGGAACAACTCCCTTGATCTCCTTTGTGACATCTTTTCAAGTATCTTGTTGAAGGAAAAGTCTTCATCATGGTTCAGTCCAAGCCGGGGATAAACAACATGGCGACTGCTTTAGAAAGAAGGTTGCAGTTTATTGAAGAGGAGAGCCAAACAGAAAGATGGCTCTGGAAGAAAAGAGAGAGCGCACATGTAGGGAGTGGGTTTTTATACCCTCTGGAGCCTTTTGTTTGGAGTTGTTTCCTGTTCCTGTTTGAGGCTTTGTATTTCCTGTGTCATGTATTCTGACCTGAGACTGGGTGTGCCCTTTGGCATCTGTGAGTTAATCCTATTATGTCCTGTCTTAGACTTTGGGTGGGGTATGTAAATTTTAGGTGTCTTTGTCTTCTTAATCTTCTAGCTGGGGGCTTCCAACCTTCCTGGATTATTTACATCTGCATTTGTACAGAGCTGGTTTCTGCTTGGGGGAGGGAGACTTGGGGCTATTAAGAAAACTGGGCATGCTTTTCTGCCTCTTTAAGATCCTTTGAGGAAATATATTTTTCTGCCCTTTTAATATTTCCTTCTCTGGGGGGCTGACTTCCCACAGTCTGAAGAGTGCAATCATGCCCTCCTTTGGCTGTCTTTTCTCAAGACCAAGCATGCACATTACCTCAATCTCTCACTCAAAGGACATAATTTCCATTCCTCCATTTTCTTTAATTTTATGTGTTCCAGTTTGTCAGAATCTGGTGCTCAAAACTGGACCTAGTAGTTGAGAGGACTCTGACCAATGAAGAATAGAATAGAATGATTATTTTCCAAGTTATTAATTTAAACTTTAAGAACTAGATGCTTTTGTGACCATTTTAAGAAGTTAAAGTTTATATTGCTGAGATTTCAGAATGTAATCTTATTTTTACTTACATGGGAAAAAAGTAACTGAATTTAAATAAATGTTTTATAAATATTCAACATGATCATTAAATCTATATTGATTTCTAGGAGGAAATATGTACTTTTGTTTCCCCTTTCCCATTCTATAGAGGTTTTCTATACCTATAGCCATATCTCTATGCCAATAGTTTGCCAACACTGGCTGCTAAATTATAGATGTTTTTTTTTAATTTTCCTTGTTTCTTCTGGCCTTTGTATAAGTAACTTGTTTTCAAGCATAACAAGCAGCTAGTCCTAGAAATTAGCATCCATCACACAGGTCCTTGAAAACTGTTATTCCTTGCTGTTGAATAGAGGATGAAGTTACAATTGCTTTTTTTTTACAGCACAAAAGAAGGAGGCATATTCCTTGGCAGACTAGTGACAGACATTGGCAAGACCAGAAACTGATGAAACATAAGTAACTTAGCTGATGATCATGGCAAGCCTTGCAGCTCATTTCTTTAAATCCAAGATTAACCATTTCCTGCTGTGTTGTATCTCCAGGTTTTGAGTTTAGTGTGGTAGAGGGGCAGTGAAGGAGAGCTCCCTGTCAATGTAATGATCCTGGGACTGCAATGCAAAACAAGTGGGATGCTGTAAATGAGACAAAGATTCTTGCTTGGAGGCAAATGCTCTGTGCCTTTTTGGGGATAAATGATTTCTAAAACTTGTTAAAATTATACCTATTTTCCCCATCCCTTGAGATTTGCTAGTCTAATGAATCTTCATTTTGACTTTGCAAACAGGTGTTGTAACCCAGGCAGAGAAGCTGGAGCTTCCTAAAAATATTTTGCCATAGTGAATCATTCATGAGCTGAGAGAAATGTTGTTAGGAAGGTGGCTTCTGTTCAGTTCCCATGCCCACCGAGTCCATGATCACTCAACAGATACCATCTACAAAAGGTCCATTGTGGAGATATGCTTTGGTTCCATAGTTACCACACAAAAGAGACAAGTGGCATTTGCAGGAATCCCCCTAGCTTTCTTGGCTTATATTGCAGAGTTTTAAAACATACTGATTTCTATTTAGTTGTTGAAGCTATGTGTTATAATTTGCAACAAGTACAAAATTATTCCCCATAACCAAACTTTTTCCATTATACAACAAAGGGGTTCAACCACATTTGACTGCTAACTGATTCTTAGATTTTTATTGTAAATAAATGTGAACCTCACTCCTAGCAATACATATTCAACATTTATTTGAGAATAAATAAGAATCTATGTCACAGCCATTGGCAATTTCGCTCCATCGATATAAACAAAGCAGGGCCTAAAGCAAAGTCATGAGCTAATTATGCCAGTGTAATCATTTTCATGAACAGATGTAGAATAACCATATATCATGCCAACAGCACTACTACTGCAATCATTGGGGAAAGGGTAGAAGCTGCATTAGTAAAACCCACTGCATTTGGCACATACCATCTGTAAGAGAAGATATGAAGATGGTCCAGAATGTTGGAAGAAATGAACTTTGATACATAATTATATTTGATAATAGAGGAATGTACTCAAGATAAATTTCATTTTTCAGATCTTTATCTTCTCTTTCTTTCAACGAATGGTGCTCAGGATGCCTAATGATCAATGCCATAAATAAAATCCCCAGCAAAGACAAAAATTGAAAACATTAAAAATACTACATTAAATTCAGCAAAAGCAGCCCTCCTTCCAACTGAATTGTCAAACAAACTATCACAACTAAATTCTGATTAAATAGAAAGATTCTTACCTGCCAGGAGAAAGATCTCTTAGTGGAAACTAGCTTGATGCTTTTTCAGAAGGAATTTCATACTTAGGGAATAACCACCAAGAAGGTAACCTGGATGAACTCTCAACTTGACAATGAAGTGATTGATTGTAAAATAAATCACCTACTTTTCACTACATCTGGTTAGAAGATAATTCAGAAATGGCCACATAAGAAATTCAAAACTAAATTGAAGGGGTGAGTTACAATGAGTAATTGTCCCTTGTGCTTGGTTAATATTTGCTAGAAGAGAAAGAAATGGGTGAGCAGCTCTAAGCAATAAGTAAAAATGAAAACAAACTACATGGGTACATACACCAGTTGAGATCCCAGTGTATATTCTGCAGGGCACTCCTTAAATTTACCTAACTGATGGATAATGTGCCATCAAGTCAACTTTAGCAACCGCATAATAGATTTTCTCCATGAGTATCTGCCCCTTCAGATTGTCCAGTGGTGTACCCATCATCAATATAAATGAGTCCATCCTTGTTTCTGGTTGTCTCCTTTTTCTTTTCAAATGGTACTGAAATATGTGTTTAGAATTTAATTTCAATCAAATTACCTTTATTACTTTTATTTTTTTTTCCTGGAGCAACAAATTATTTGGCTGTGGCCCCATGCCACTAAAAAGTCAGGTATGCCCATTTTGAAAGCTATTACAAAGAAAAGATGAGCTGGTTTCTTTTTAATTGTAGGAAAAAAAATGGGAAAAGAGAACAAAGATGTAATTAGTTCAGACATATTTATTTAAATTTTTAACTCAGCCCCCATACCAAAAACAGAGTGAATATGAGAAGTATAATCATTAATATCTATTACAACATTATACAATAAACATAATAACCAACAAATCTACAGTATAAAAATAGAATGTGAAAGACCTATAATTGAATATAGACATCATTACAAGCAGTAAACTCTGTGCAGCATGACTTCTGACACATGTGTGGAGATTCTCCATGAATAATAACATTTGGAGTCTTGATTATATGTTTAAGTAAATGAAGGATGGTTAAAAGTCATATCTAGGAGTGATTCCACTCCTTTCTTTGAACAGAAGCCAGAATTGAAATATGTACAGAATCCTTTCTGTTTCCTATCCAAGATCAAATCCTGTCACTTTTATGTTGATAACTTCCATAAAACCAAAATAATATAGGTGAAGAATGAACTGTTTCCATAAATGTTTTACAGACAGATTTCTTAGACCTTTCCTTTTTTGGTCTGTATGATGGCCAAACTCCCAGTCACATTCTGCCCCTTCCTGTACAGGTAGTCCTTGACTTGCGACCACAATTCAGCTCAAAATTTATGTTGCTGAGCGAGACAGTTATTAAGTGAGTTTTGCGCCATTTTACAATCTTTCTTGCTACAATTGTTAATTGAATCTGGCTTCCCCATTGACTTTGCTTGTCAGATGGTCACAAAAGGTGATCACATGACCCTGGGATACTGCAACTGTCATAAATATGAATCAGTTGCTAAGTGTCTGAATTTGGATCACATGACGATGGGGATGCTGCAACTATCATAAGTATGAAAAACAGTCATAAGTCACTTTTTAAGTGCCATTGTAACTTTGAGTGGTCACTAAATGAACTTTGTAAATGAGAACTAGCTACAGTGGATTTCCTTGCTTCTGTGGAAATCCTGAGTTCTGAGGTAATGAAGATTTTTCTTCTACTTATAAAGAAGCAAGTTCCAACAGCCTGGAGGCAGTGGAAAGAAAGGTAAATATGCTTTCCATATTGACACTTGTATTTCCAACTTTGAAACACATAAGGCCCTTGTTAAGAATCTTGGCCATTGATACTTTTGAATGAATAGAAAAAATACTTTTAAAGGAAGCAAGACCGATAATTTTTATTTATTTCATCAGTAATGTGCTTTATTACAATGCATGCTGTTTGTTACCATAGGAACAGATCCCCCCAGAAGATCCTCCTCAAATGAAAGTAAGCCTGGCAAGATCCAAAGTCAATATCAATAACACAAATTAAAACTAAAAGGCCAGTGAGCCAGCAGTCTGTCCTAACTTTATCTGTCTTTAATCACAGACAGATGCTATCAGAATGAAGCCAAGCTATGCTGGCAAAGAGAAGAAGCCCTTGAATAGGAGGAGAGAAGATGAAACAAAGGCTTCTCTTGTCTGACCTTGGCTTGCCAGCTTAAAGCAAGGCAGCTGAAGGGTTGAAGAAAGTTTCTGGGCAGGATGGCATTCAGATCTGAATGCCAAAGTCCATAAGGAATCATCTAAGCAGATAAACTACAGAAAATTTTGAATGGAATTTAAGAACCCAGGGTCAACGTAGCCATGACGGATAGTAAGCAGGTGTATTATTGCTATGCCCTCATCATCCATAAACAAAAATTGAGGGGGCAGATTTCAACATTACCTGAAAGAGAAATGTGGAAATGAGACATAAAAAAAAATTCTTCTAGTAGTTTTTTCTCAGTCTGTCTCTTTTCTGGGTTGGAATCAGACTCAGAGTAAATTGCTGAAAACAATGAAGGGCAGAGAAGCAGGCCGAGACCAGTGTTTATTTTTTGTTTGCATTTCCCCATTTTGCCTGTTCCCAACTATATCCTGAGTTGGTCCTTCTATTTTGTATGGAAATAGGAGGGGACACTTAAAGCAATGCTGCATTGTTATGCAAGGTCGCATCCTTTGCACATGCATTCTGACATCACAGATGTGTTTAAAAGGGATGGAGCTAGTTTTGTAAAAGTGTGCCACTGCTTTTCTCAGTCTGACAGAAACTTCCAGTTCTGTGGAAACCCCTAGGACCATCATAAGAATTGCTGCTTTATTACATTTGAAGATGGGCTTGCTTCCAAAACATTTGTTAGAAAGGGATGTACATTCTTTGATTATTTAGGTCAGGGGTGTCAAACTCGCAATGTCATGTGATGTGTCGCAACATATCATGACTTTTTTGCCATTGCCAGCAATGGGGTAGGTGTGGTTTTGCTATGATGCATCTGGCCCGTGGGCCAGCAGTTTGACACCCGATTTAGGTAAGTACTTCAGCTTAGACAGCCGAAATGCATAAAATAAATACAAATATGTATTCTGATTTTACAGAGACAGATATATCTTGCTTTCAGATTAATGTAGCTCAAGTGAAAAGCCATCAGTTTTAGATATGACCTAACGTTCTTGAAGAAACAATGATTTATAATTATTTCAATGGAAATATACTGTATCATGGAGTGAGGAAAGCTGCATTATGGATTCATACTGTAATGGGGATTCACTCATTTCCTTTTACTGGGAAATACCTTTATTTCATAAGTAAAGATACTTCATTTTATTTCAACCAGTTTTGTGAAATGATCAGCAGCATCTTAAACATTAGGCATCAAAAAGGTTAAGAATGGGTATAAATTATTTCAATACTGTTATTTCTGTCTTCAGAGATATTCTCAGTCTTCTAGCTTGCTGCAATCCTCAGGCTACAATAACAACTGAGTATTTTTTTCAATTTAGTCCAAAGTCCTTTACTTACGGCTTTTGAGAAGTTATACTTAATTCTTTCTGTACACAATAAATGATAGTTGAAACAGTTCATAAACTAAAGATGGTATATGGCCTCTTTATTGTTGGATCAACATCATTTTAGGGGAAGAAGAAAAGCTGCTATAGCAAGATTAGAAATTACTGCCCCTTGGTTA
This sequence comes from Protobothrops mucrosquamatus, assembly GCF_001527695.2. NCBI lineage: Eukaryota > Metazoa > Chordata > Lepidosauria > Squamata > Viperidae > Protobothrops > Protobothrops mucrosquamatus. The sequence continues at coordinate 974,200 of NW_015386775.1, read as the reverse complement.
AACTTTCCTTCAGGTTTTCCACAACAGGTAATTTCATAGATATCTCTGTGTCACTTTCTTGGCAACAGTACAGAAGCAGGTTGCCATTGCCTTCTTTGAAGATATTTTTTAGCCTCAAGTCTAGTCTACAGCATTGGTTTTACATGGAGGTCTTCCATATAAGTATTAACCAGAGTTGAACCTGCTTAGGTTAGCTTATAAAGCAAAAATCAACCAAGAATTACCACACTGCTATTACCTTTTATTGGGCTTAAGAGAAGATTTAACTTCTCCAAGGTAGGCTAAAAAGTGGCCCAGAGATGGGCAGTAAATAAATTTTATAAATAAATAAATAAATTATTATTATTATTATTATTATTA